>NC_135897.1:92013863-92168004 GCF_964194155.1 Cetorhinus maximus | reverse complement strand
ACTATCCACAACACCTCCAATCTTAGTGTCACCAGCAAACTTGCTGATCCAATTTACCACATTATCATCCAGATCATTGATATAGACAACAAACAACAATGGTCCCAGTACAGATCCCTGAGGCACACCACTAGTCACAGGCCACAGATAAGTAAAGGTATCAGGGAACATGCAGCAAATGTGGGCAAATGGAGTTAGGTCACTGATCAGTCATGATCTGATTGAATGTTGGAACAGTCCTCAAGGAGCTGAATGGCCTCCTTCTGTTCCTAATGTAACACCGAGCCAAAGACCAGGCCACAAACTCCAAGAGGCATAATTACAGTCTGGTGCAAAACTACCTTTAACAGGTTCTATCTTAGTGTCAGATTTTATACTGTGACCAGGTCCTGCTTGCAGACAAAAGCACAATTCTCCATTTTGTGTGTGTGTCTGTGTGTGTGTGTGTGTGTGTCTGTGGGTCTGTGTGTGTGTATGTGTGTATGTGTGTGTGTCTGTGTGTGTGTCTGTGGGTCTGTGTGTGTGTGTGTGTGTGTGTCTGTGTGTGTGTGTGTGTGTGTGTGGTTCTGTGTGTGTGTGTCTGTGTGAAGAAGTATGTGAGATCTTATGGTGCAATGGGAAACTACTGCAGTACTTTGCAGAGCATAATCATGGACCAATCCAATGGAAGTCCGTGATCATCAACGCTCCCCTAGAGCTTGGGACCTGAAGGAGGAGGAGGATGTTGAGGCATATGTTGGGTTGTTGTGACACGTGTCTGCTTCTTTTCCCAGCTGATAGCTTCCAACACAGAAGGCAGCAGCAGTCCCAGTGAAGTGCTCGTGTGTATCACCAATCCTGACCAACCGGGACCTCCATCCACGCCTTACGTCATTGGCCAGCCGCTATCTCACAGCCTTCATCTGAAGTGGGGTACGTCCACACCTCCCCATCTATCTTTCTGCAGTGCTCTTTGTGTTGTTGAGTAATCCGACTGTTGGTTCCATGCCATCTGGCCAGCATGAGCCCAGGTTGGAATTAGACAGCACAGAAGGAGGCCATTCAGCCCATTGCTCTTCAATAGACCCATCCAATAAATCCAATGCTCCCATCTCTTTCCACACAGACCTACATTTTTTTTTCCCTTTCAAGTGTTTTTCCGATTCCCCTTTGAAAGTTTATGTCGAATCTGCTTCCGCCGCATTCCAGATCTCTACATCTCACTGCGTTTATTTACTAATTATCTTAAATTTCTGTCCTCTGCTTTCTGACCTTCCTGCCACTGGGAGTAGTTCTTCCGCTATTTACCCTATCAAAGCCCCTCCTTTCAATTTTCAACACCTCGATTCAATTTCCCCTGTAACTTTCTCTCTTGTCTTTGAAGGACAATCCTAACTTCTCCAGTCCCTCTACATAAGTGAAGTCCCTCATTCCACAAGAGGGGTGTCCAAGATTACAGCCAATACAGTGACCTAAGCTCCTGTTCAGAAACTCCCCCACCTCCCTGCCTTCATGCCCGATGCCTCTAGATACAAAACCAACTCATTCTATTCGTTTTTTCTATTACACAGAGCGTATAGCACAGAATCAAGGCCATTCAGTCCAACTGGTCTATGCTGGTGTTTGTACTACACATGAGCTTCCTCCCAATCGAATTGCCTCTTCCCAACTTGCCTCCCAAATCTCTCCCGTCCCTTTGGCCAGGATTTTCCCGTCGGCGAGCGGGGGGGGAGGGGGTGGGGCCCGCTCACCGATGCCTAAAATGACGCGCGGTGACATTGGGAGGAACTCCCGACATCACCGTGCCCCATTTCAATGATCAGGTAGGCGGGGGCGCAGCAAAATCAGCTGTGCGCCCATTGAGGCCATTGACAGAGTCATTGAAGTAATTAATGGACCTGCCCGTCCAGCCTTAAGGTTGGCGGGCAGGCCGGGAGCCCTGGCGGGAATTAGAAAAAACATGAAACCTCATCCACGGGCGGGAAGAGGCTTCATGTAGGTTTTTAAAAATTTAATTTAAGTGTTTTTAAAGGTGATGGACATGTCCAAACTCGTGTGACAGTGTCACATGGGGGGTACATGTCAGGGAATTTTTTCTTCTATTTTTAATATTTTTTGACAGTACAGCCGATCTCCCTGAGGCTGCACTTAGCCTCAAGGAGATGAGTGCGCTCTATCGTGCGCATGCGTGAAAGAGCGTACTCTCGGGTTTAGGGATAAACACCCCCACCCCGCACAGGGAGCGCACAGCGCTTCCATGCGGACGTCACGCTGGGTGGGCCTTAATTGGCCCACCCATGTAAAATGGCGCCTCGCCCCCAATTGGGGGCGCCGATCGAAGGCGGGTCTTCGCACGCCCGCTCTTCAATTTCTGCCCCCGACAGGGGGGCGGGGGGAATCCTGGCCTATGTGTACCCACCAAGCCTCACTACAAATCCACCAATTCTCTCTGCTTCAATCAGTCCACATTTTCACATTTCACTGGAAAGAAATTCCTTTTAAGATTCTTTACTCGATTTAACTTGTATTCGTGCCCTCCTGTTCTGGACTTCCCCCCCACAAGTGGATCCATTTCTACGTCTACCCTATCAAATCCCTTCATGATTTTAAAGTCTTCTATCAGATTTCCTCTTGGTTTTCAGTTTTTGCTCGCTGACCTACATTGGCTTCTGGTCCACTTTTAAAATTCTCATCTTTTTATTCAAATCCCTCCATACACTTGCCCCTTTCCTGTCTTTCTAATCCCCTCAGGCCCTAGAACCCTCTGAGATCTCTGCACTCCTCCAGTTCTGGCCCCTTGTGAATCCCCCCCATACCACTCACTCCACCATTGGTGATCATGCCTTCAGCTGCCTGGGACTAAGCTCTGGAATTCCCTCCCTAAACCTCTCTCCCCTCCTTTAAGGTGCTTCTTAAAACCTACCTGTTTGACTAAGCTTTTGGTTGCCTTCACCTCATATGTTCTTCCAGGACTCAGTGTCAAATATTGTTTGACTTATGCCCCCGTGAAGCACCTCGAGATGCGTTACTACATTAAAGACACTATATAAATGCATGTCGTTGTTGTAAAGAGATCCATCATTAAATGTTTATCTAACACAATCTCCAATGTTTACAGACCCCCCAGAAGACAATGGTGGATCAGAAATTCTCAAGTATCTGCTGGAGATTTCTGAGGGGAGTTCTGAAGGTAAGTTTCATCAGCAGCAATCTTTTATTTTCCCTCACTTTTTTAACCATCCCCTTTCCTGATGGCATTGCACGTTCCCAGGAGATTGGACTCTGTAACCCTCCAGGGGACCTGTCCATGTACAAGCCCAGACAGAATAACCACAGGTCACTTAACGCAGATGCAGTATGTTGGGAACACCTGGCTTCATGTAGCGCCATTCCCAGATAAAGCATGTTGGGAACATGGGACTGAGATGAGGAGAAGTTCCTTCAATCAGACCGTTGTGAATCTTTGGAATTCTCTACCCCAGAGGGGGTTGTGGATGCTCAGTCAGTGACTACGTTCAAGACTGAGATGGATAGTTGGGCACAAAGGGAATCACGCAGATAGTGAGGGAAAGTGGAGGGTTTTTTTTTTATTAGTTCATGGGATGTGGGTGTCACTGGCTAAGCCATCATTTATTGCCCATTCCTAATTGCCCTTGTTTATGTAACTGACTCTATGGGTCTGGAGTCACATGTAGGCCAGACCAGGTAAGGATGGACAAGATTCCCTTCAAGATGGGTTTTTATGACAATTAGCGATGGTTTCATGGTCATTTTAATTCCATGCCATGCCAATTTAATACCATGGTGGGATTTGAACCTGGGTCCCCCTGGAATACTACCCCAATGACAATACCACTATGCCACCGCCTCCCATTGAAGTTGAAGTAGAAGATCAGCCATGACCTTAATGAAGGGTGGAGCATGTTCGAGGGGCTGAACAGCCTACCCCTGCTCCTATTTCTTATGTAACACCTGGCTCCAAATCCCTTCATTCCCAAGTGCAGTGTGTTGGGAACAGCCACACCACATTCCACTATCCCCAAGCCCAGTGGGCAGAATTTTACATTTCCCCCCACCGGTGGGTTTGTACGTAGAGAGTGAGCGTAACAATTGTCCGATGGCCTTCTTGACAGATTCCCTCCCGCCCTGACTTTTCTGCAGTTTTACTCTGGGATGGGTGAAGCCTGCCCTCCCCTGCCACCATTGAGACCCTTAAGTGGCCAATTATTAACCTGTTTCCTTCCCAGCCTCAATTTTCAGGCCGGGTGGGAGGAATTCTGGGTATGGGAGAAGCCCGAAAATAAATCTGGTTCAGGCATTAGGCGGGAAGGTGGGGTGGGGGGGCGCTTCCATCAGTAGCCCCTTTATAACCTCGGACCCCCGCCCCCCTTTTAAGGGGTAACTGCAGGACCTCCCTCCCCACCACGTCCCCCCTGGCCGGCATCTCCCCCAATTCCCCACTTCCCACCCACCCCCCCCCAACCCCGGCCTCCCTTAGCCTCCCTTTGAGACCCCCAAAACTCACCTGTTGCTGGAACCCCAGACTTGGCTCTGGGGACTGCTTGCAGTCCCAGTCCTGGCCACTGCATCTTCAGGCGCTGCACGGACTAGATAGCTGTTGGCCAATCAGATTGACTCTAAGGCGGGACTTCCTCCCGCGTGACGGTGGGGGGAGGGGAAGTCCCTTCCCTGCCAATGAGCGTTTGTTGTTTGGTGAAATGGCTGTGGGGCAGGCAGTGTTGGTGGGGATGCGTTCCCCGCCAACTCTTTGGATGGTGGATAGGGAAATCCCGCCATCCTATAAGTCCTGGCCAGCATGTTGAGAACGCCCAGTCCCATATCCTGATAGTCCCAACAAACACAGTGTATTGGGAATAGCAGGCTTCAAATCCAGGTATCCCCAGCTACAGTGTATTGGGTTTGACCCCTAAGAGTAGCCCTCAGGTGAGATACCGTTTGGGTCCTAATTCCTCACAAAGCATTAGGAATAACACTGGCCTGCACAATACCTCGGGCCAGGGACAGTACTGAGTGCTTGACCCTTGTGTGTTTGTGCATTGTAGCTGCATTGAGCTGCACTGGTTTGTTAACATTCTGCATTGAAATGAAACGTCAGTGGTGCCTGAATCACAGAATGACAGAATTGTTACAATGCAAAAGGAGGCCATTCAGCCCATCATGTCTGCACTGACTCTCTGAATGAGCATTTCGCCTCGTGCCATTCTCCTGCTTCCTCCCCGTAACCCTGCACATAGTTTCTTTGAAAATAATCACCTAATTCCCTCTTGAATGCCTCGATTGAATCTGCCTCCGCCACACTGTCAGGTGGTGCATTCCTGACCCTATCCGCTTGCTGTGTGTAAAAGTTTTTTCTCATATTGTTTTTGCTCCTTTTACTAATTACCTTAATTCTGTGCACTCTAATCCTCAATCCTTCTGCCAACGGGGTGAGTTTCTCCCTATCGACTCTGTCCAGGCCCCTCCTCTTGCTCCTCTTCTCTCCAGGGAAAAGAGTCCCAACTTTTCCAATCTACCTTCATAACTGAAGTTTCGCATCCCTGGAATCATTCTCGTGAACTCCTTCTGCACTCTCTCCACATCCTCCCTAAAATGTGGTGCCCAAAACTGTACACAGAACTCCAACTGAGGTCTAACCAGTGTCTTATACAAGCTCAACATAACTTCCTTGCTCTTGTACTCTATGTCCCTCTTAATAAAGCCTTGGATACTATATGCTTTATTAACTGCTCTCTCCACCTGTCCTGCTACCTTCTATGACTTATACACAAATACAGACAGATCCTTCTGCTCATGCACCCCCTATAGAGTTGTACCCTTTATTTTATATTGTCTCTCCATGTCTTTCCTGCCAAAATGCATGAACTCTCATTTCTCCACATTGAACTTCACCTATCCACCCACTCCGCCAACTTTTCTATGTCCTTTTGAAGTTCTACACTGTCCTCCTCACAGTTTACAATGCTTCCAAGTTTTGTATCATCTGCAAATTTTGATTTCTTTTCCCTGTACACCAAGTTCTAGATCAATTATATATATTGGAAAAGCAAGGGTCCCAACACTGGCCCCTGGGGAACTCCACTACAAACCTTCCTCCAGCCTGAGAAACATCCATTACCCATTACACCCTTGTTTCCTGCCACTCAGCCAATTTCACATCCATGTTGCTACTGTCACTTTTATTCCAGGAGTTACAATTTTTCTCACAAGTCTGTTGTGTGGCACTGTGTCAAATGTGTTTTGGAAGTCCGTGCACACCACATCACATGAGAGCATGGCCCTCATCAACCCCCTGTTACCTCTTCAAAAAACAATGATTTTCCCTTGAGAATCCCCCATTCGCTCACATTTGTCCACGTGACAATTAATTTCTGTCCCAAATTATAGTTTCTAGAAGTTTCCCCACAACCGAAGTTACACGGACTGGTCTGTAGTTGCTGGGCTTATCCTTACCCACTTTTTGAACAAAGGTGCAATTTGCCAGTGCTCTGGCACCTCCCCTGAATCTGAGGAAGATTGGAAAGTTATGGCCAGTGCCTCCGCAACTTCTACTCTCACTTCCCTCAGTGTCCTTGAATGCATCTCATCCGGTCCCGGTGCCTTATCAACTTTAAAGTTTAAAGACGGCCTATCCGATACCTCCTCTCTATCAGTTTAAAACTTCTCTAGTGTTTGAATTTTCTCCTCTTTTCACCTTGGCCTGAGTAGCGTCTCCTTCCTTGGTAAAGACATTCATTTAATATCTCAGCCTTGCCCCCTGCCTCCCTATGTAAATCCCCCTTTTTGCTCCCTGGTCCTCCTTTTACAAACCTCTTACTATTAATCTGCCTGTAGAAGACTTTGGTATCTCCCTTTTATGTTAGCTGCCAGCCTCTTTTCATGCTCTGCCTTTGCTTCTCTTATTTGCTTTTTTCACCTCCCCCTCTGAACCTTCTACATTCAGCCTGGTTCTCGGTTGTATTTTCTACCTGACGCCTGTCGTAAACATACTTTTATCTCCTTTATCTTAATTTCTACCACTGGTGATTCGAAGAGGCCTCGTCCTACGGTGTTGAGTCTTTCTTTCAATATCCTTTCACAGGAAGCCAGTGGGAGGTGGTGTACAGCGGATCAGCCAATGAGACCGTCTGCCATGAGCTGAAGCCAGGCACTTTGTACAGGTTCAGGGTCTGCTGTATCAGCACTGGGGGCCACAGTCAGGTACAACAACAACTTGCATTTATATAACACCTTTAATGTCGGAAGCGCATCCCAAGGCAACGTCACAGGAGTGTTACCACATTGACTTTGGCACTTAAGAAGATATTAGCCAAAGAGGTAGTCTTTAAGAAAGACGGAAGGGGAGGCGGAGAGGTTTAGGGATGGGAATTCCAGAGGTTATGGCCCAGGCAGCTTGAAGGCACAGCCACCCATGGCGGAGCGGTGGAAACTGGAGGATTTGAAAAATTGGAGGGGTGCAGGGACCTCAAAGGTGACATTGCTTTCCTAAACATTCCACTGTGGCCGTGAATATGTTCTGCGGCCCTGAGACCTTTAAGCAGTCTCGCGGAGAGTGAAGGCCGCAGAGTTCCTCTTGAGATCTTTCCCCTCCATTGCTCTGTCCATGAGATCCCATGGAGAATCTCTGCGGAATTTCTTCATCAATGAGGAGCACTGGGCCCCAGGAGGATGGGAAGAGGGTGTTACTATCCTGTTGCTGCTTCCTGTCCCTGGTACATCTTGTTCAGACGGGTAGCAGGTGAGGGTCAGAATTGGTTTTGACTTTTGTGGTGTTGCAAAGAGTGGAAATCTCCCTGACTCTCTCACTCTCTCCCTGGGCTAAAAGCGCAATATGTGGTGACTTGGTTGCTGAATTCAACATGTAAATGAAAACAAATGAATACATGTCTACAGTGCCCTTTATAACCTTAGGGCATCCCAAAGTGCCTTACAGACTGTGAATTACTTCTGGAAGTGTCAGTGCTGTTGTAATGCGCCGAGCACGACAGACAAATTGCTGTTTGTGGGATCTTGCTGTGCGCAGTGAGATAATCACCAGGTAACTGGCTCTTTTCAACAACGTTAGCTGGGACCCAGGGCACCGGGGGGAAACTCCCTTCAAGATCATGTCAAGGCATCTTTTAGACCCACCCATGAGGGAAGACACACTTGGGGTGTGGGCATTTGCTGGGCATTTGTTGCCCATCCCTGGTCGCTTGTGAGAAGGTGGTGATGAACTGTTGCCTCTCTCTCCATTAAACCGCTGCAGTCCGTGTGCTGGAGGTGGCTCCCGCAGCGCTGTTAGGGAGGGAGTTCCAGGGTTTCAAGCCAGTGAGAGTACGGGGCGCCATGGCCCCCACTCTCACCTCCACCCCCCACGACTACAATATCGGCCGGAGGGGGTGGGGGAGACCTCCCGTGATCCCGACGGCTGCCCTGCAGCAATCTGACGCAGGGAGCAGCGTTAATTCCACCCCTCTGTCTGGAGAAAGTGCCGCACGGGAGAGCCAATCGGATGACCGGCAGCTCTTGTCGTCTCAGCGCCACCAGCCGGGAGTGGTGCCCAGCTGCTGGGCCAACAGCCAATGCCAGTGAAGAGGGGTCTGGCGTATCGCCGGAGAGCTAGGCTAGCAGGCCCCAGTGAGCGAGGCGGGGAGTCTGCTTCGGGAGACCAGGCGGGAGGGTAAAGAGGGGGAGTATGACCTTGGAGTGGGGGCAGGGGGAGAGGGAGAGCATGAGGGTATCTCCGATTGGCCCAAATGAATTGTCGTCCCCCCCCCCCCCCCCCCCCACCCCCCACACCCCTGACCCTTGCCTGACACTGTCCGCGCAGCTAAAGCCGCTGAGCTCCAGCAAGGCATGGATTAAATACCAGCCAGGGAGGGCATGAGGCCCGTTAAGTGGCCATTGATTGGCCACCTAAAGGCCTGAACAGGCCAAGGGCAGGAGCACCTTCCGACATCTCCCAGAAAAATATCAGACAGACAGGTCAGGGCTGGGTGGGTAGGCAGCGGGCAGCCTCACCCGCTGCATTTTACTAGCCTCCCGTCATCAGTCCCACTGGCTGGGGGTGCGGTGGGGGGGGTGCGGGGGGTGGTGGTAAAACCTAGCCCAACATCCCATACCATGTGACTCTGGTAACTGGTCAAACTTCAACTGGTCCATTTCACTGGAAAGAATTAGCATGTGCCTCACACAAGGGTAGCATTTCTCGAAACCCCGTGCCAGTCACAATGGCATTCAGCCTTTGCTGATGACTGTTCAGTAAAACATCTGCTGATGATTTTGTCTGTAAATAATTTAAAACGGCTCACTAATAACCTCATCAGTACAGATTCATTTCGTTCCAAATTGTGAAACTGCGCTCCCCACTGAATTGGAAAAAAAAAAGTTGATGACCAGTCATTCAATAGGCAATCGTTGTACAGGTTTACATAGACTAATTTACAGCACAGAAACAGGCCATTCAGCCTCAATGATCTCTGCTGGCGTTTATGCTTTTGACAAACTTCCTCCCACTCCTCTCTATCTAAGTCTACCAACGTACCCTTCCAGTCCTTCCTCCCTTGTGTCTATCTAGGGCAAAATGTTCGGAAAACTCTCAACTCCGCACACTCAACTCAGGAGAAAATGCCCCGAACAGTCGAATGTTTGTTGCTGCGGGGGGGGTGGGGGGGGTAGGTGTCAACTGGATTTGGGCCCACAACCTCCAGAGAGAATTCGGAAGGAGCCACAGGGGCTGACTGGTGCAGGGGCGGGCTGTTTAAAAGGCTTGCCTCGGTTCTTTGGAACTTCGTCCCAGTTGTTAAACAAAAAATCAGTACAACAAAAAATAGCCCTTGAGCCCTCACACTCCTAAAACACCGCCCACCACCCGCCCCCCACCTCAACCCCACACACTTCCCATGCTCCATCCATGCCCCCACCCATCCCATGTTCCCTCATACCCTCCATGCCAACTCACCCGGTATCCACCATGGACAGACTTCAAGAGCCATGGTGGGATGAAATAAAATGAAGTTCTACGGACTTCACTATAACAATAAAAAATGACTCTCATTGATAGAAGTCATTTAATAAGTACATTTAAATCCCTTAAATTACTTCAAGGGTCAATTTACAGATCCCCCACTGTTACAGTGATCTAATCCTATAATGATGACCCTCAGGTTTATGTCAACAACCATCTACTAAATTTGCCAGCACTGATTGTTTTACAACTGCAAACGGTTTTTTTTTCCAAGATTGAAAGATGGCTTGATTGTTCCACAGACCTTGCCAATTTTACATCAATTCATTTCCACTCTTAACTCTTAAGGGATACCTTGACTTCTCCCAAAGGGTTACCTGACCTCTTTCAAAGGGTACTTGACCTCTCCCAAAAGGACAGGGACACAGGACTTAGGAGCAGGAGTAGGCCATTCAGCCCTTCTAGCCTGCTCTGTCATTCAGTAAGATCATGGCTGATCTGGTTGTGGTCTTAGCTCCACTTTGCCATCTGCCCCCCACCCCCCCGTGACCCTTGAACCCCTTGTCAATCAAAAATCTGTCTAACTCGACCTTGTATAAATTCACTGACCCGGCCTCCACTGCTCTCTGAGGAAAAGAATTCCACAGACTAACCTCCCTCTGGGAGAAAAACATTCTCCTCGTCTCCGTCTTAAACGGCAGATCTCTTATTTTTAAACCGTGCGCCCTAGTTCTAGAGTCTCCCACAAGTGAAAATATGATCCCAGTATCTACCTCCAACAAACCTCAGTAGGTTTTGAACTTTTTCTCCAATGCCTGATGCCCGTGAGTCATGTTTTGGAAATCCCTGTGGTGAAATTGCTTCAGTTTGACCAGTTGCACTTTCACATGTGCTGCTGCCTCTGTGAACTGTGGGTGTGTGAGAAACACCCTGCCCCCATTTCCCACCCTCCTACAAGCGAAAACGGTGAGTGTTGGGCTTGGGGGGGGTGGGTGTTGGGGGGGCGGTGGGCGTCAGGGCTTCCAGTTGGGGGGGGCGGTGGGCGTCAGGGCTTCCAGTTTCCGGGCTCCAACGCCATTCCGGCTCATCCTCGGAGCCCTTCCGGCTTTGTGAAAATTCAGGCCCTAGTTTCCACTTCAATGTATCTATTCGATTCACCTTAACCGCTCCTTGTGGTAGTGAGTTCCACATTCTCACCACTCCCTGGGTCAATAGGTTTCTCTGGAATTCCTTATTAATGACCATCTTACATTTATGGTCCCTGTTTCTGGTCTCCTCCGCAAGCGAACGCATCTTCTCTGTGTCTGCCCAATCAAGCACCTGCATAATTGTGAAGACCACTCTCAGCTCACCCCTCAGCATTCTCTCTTCTAGAGTAAAGACTCCCAGCCTGTCCTGTCTTTCCTGTGAAGTATACCGTCTCAGTTCTGGTACTATCCTTGTCAATCATTTTTTACATGTTTCCCAGCGCCTCTATATCCTTTTTCTGTAACACGGAGATTGAAACCGTTCACAATCCTCCCAAGTGTGGCCTAACCAATGTTCTACTGAAGTTTATCACAACTTCTCTGCTTGTCATTGTTTTTTTTCCCTCTCGCAATGAGCAACACTGCTTGGTTTGTGATTTATTTTTTTTAAATGGAATTTCACTGAGTATTTGCGTCATCTCAGCTGACCTCTGCCAGCATTGCTGATGGTGATGGTGAGCTGGACTGTTTTACACTGGCAGCAGCCCCACTCACTGCATTTGCTATGTACCAGGCAATCTCACATGGCTGTCCTCCAGATCAGTCAAGGACATACAGGCTGAATGTTTCACCAAGGCAGGTGGTGGAAGATATCACTTGAGCATATTACCCCGAGCGTTATGTGGCATTTGACATGTTTCAAGTGCCAATGACGATATAACCCCCAAAACTGGGATATTTAGGCCATCAGTTCGCACCCAAAAAAACAAAACCAAATGTGTTCCTAGATAACAATGAGTGGGGGGAGAAGGTTTAAAACACAATGGTCTTTTCCAATTCACTTCAGAGGAACTGTCTTAAGGGAGGTGATGTGTCACTGAATTGGAATTGTGGTAAACTGGGCAAACAGACCAATTTCAGTAAAAGGCACATCCTGCAGTTAATTAAAAACTAATTGCTGATTCTGAGGGAAGCTGTAAATGCTTGTTCTCTTTTGGAGATACTTAATTATAAAGGTCAGATTAAAAACCAGCGGGGATTGGCTGTCTTCCTGCTTTCCATGGGATGTGGGTGTCGCTGGCAAGGCCAGCATTTGTTGCCCATCCCTAATTGCCCTTGAACTGAGTGCCTTGCTTGGCCACTTCAGAGGGCAGTTAAGGATCAACCACATTGCTGTGGGGTCTGGAGTCACATGTTGACCAGACCAGGTAAGGCTTGGCAGATTTAGGGCTTTTACAACAATTGATGCTGATGGTGATTCAGTTAATTGAATTTAAATTCCACCAGTTGCCAAGGTGAGATTTGAACCCATGGCCTCAGGGCATTAGCTTGGGCCTCTGGATTACTAGTCCAGTGACATTACCACTACACCGCCATCTCTCCCCATTCTTCCTCTTTCTTTAAATGTTACTTCCTCATTGGTCGGTTCTGTAGCTGTTCAGATGTGCTTGGTTAGCAGTGTTATGAAAGTTGCACATGATTCAGTGTGGATCAAGTGTGACAGGTGCCCTGGGATCCCTGTAGACAGACTTGACGCGGAGACAGACGCAACACAACAACAACTTATACTTATATAGCACCCTTAACCTAATGAAATGTCCCAAGGTGCTTCACAGGAGCATTATGAAACAAAGTATGACTCTGAGCCCCATGAGGTATTGAGGCAGATAACCAAAAGCTTTGTTAAAGAGTCAGGATTTAAGGAGTATCGTAAAGGAAGAAAGCGAGGCGGAGAGGTGAAGGGAGGGAACTCCAGAGATTAGTTCCCATGCAGCTGAAGGCGTGGCCATCAAAGGTGGAGGAAATTAGGAATGCAAAAAAAAGGCCAGAATTAGAGGAGCGCAGATATCTCAGAGGATTGTGAGGCTGGAGGCTATTACAGAGATGGGGAGGGGGCGAGGCTGTGGAGGGGTTTGTAAACAGGGATGAGACTGGGAGCGCTAGGTCAGTGAGCGCAGTGTGATCGGTGAGTGGGACTTGGTGTGAGTTCGAACCTACACAGTGGATCTTTGGATGAGCTCTAGTTTGTGGATCGTAGACCGTGGGAGGCTGACCAGGGGCACATTGGAATAGTTGAGTCTAGAGGTAACGGAGGCTGGAATGAGAGTTTCAGCAGCAGGTGAGCTGAGATGGGGTGAATTTGGGCAATGTCATGAAGGTGGCAATAGTCAATCTCAGTGATTGCGCGAATATGAGGTTGGAAACTCATCTCGCGATTAAATGTGGCACCAAGGGTGCAAACAGACTGGGGTGAGGGGTGGAGTTGATAGCTAGGGAATGGAGTTTGTTGCAGGGTTCGAAAACAATGGCTTCAGTTTTCCTAATATTTCATTGGAATTTCATTAAGGTGGAAAAATCGGTGTCTGGGCAGAAAATGGATACCCGGGCTGATTGACAGGCTGGTAGGTAGATTATAGATACATGGATAGATAAACAGATAGATATACGCATACACACCGACACTCATTTATTCTGTTGAAGCGATATTCTGCAAAATTGCTCCCCAAAACCCTTGAAATGTAAATTGAGGGGGGGGATTCTTTGGTAAGTGAAGAAGAAACGTCCAAACTATGAGTTCAGAAGTGTTTGATATTTGAGTAAAGGGTATTCAGTACAGGAGAAACTGACCCACTGTCAGCTCTAGCCTTGATATAGTTGATGGATTCTTTCCACAGTTTTGCCCCCAAGGTAACTGGCTATGTCTTCTCTCCTGCTCTCTTTACACGCTCTAGTGCTCAGATAGTCTATCCGTTCGCACGCAGAGTATTGCACCCGGCTTGTGTCAACCACCAAGGCTTGTGGGAAAACCGAAACACAAAGAGTTCCAGATACAGTGGGGTAAGTGTCACAGCTCCTGCCTGGACATTTCTGCAGTCGGTGTCTCTTGAGTTAGTAAATCAGCAGCTTGCTTTCAGGGTCAAGTATTCTAGTCAATGAACTTACATTTTTTGCAACACCTTTGAGACCTCAGGATGTCTGAGTGCTTCACAGCCGATTACATACTTTATAAAGTCTACTCCCTGTTCCGATAGGTAATGAGTCAGCCCATCTGTGCACAGCAAGCTCCCACAAACAGCAATTAACATCTGTTAATGACCAGATAACCTGCGATGTGGTGCTGTTGGTTGAGCGGTGAACTTTGGCTAGGACACTGGGGATATGCCCCTGCTCTTCTCTCGGTACCACCATTTACATCCACCTGAGGGGGCGGGCAGCACTTCAGCTTAATGTTTATCTGGAAGATGGTACCTCTGACAGTGCAGCAGTCCCTCGGTACTGGCACTGGGAGTATCAGCCTGGTTAATGTGCTCAAGTCTCTGGGGTGGAATTTAAACCCCAAGGACCTTTTGAGACATGGACATGAGTGTTACTCAGTGAGCCAAAGTTGAGACCTAAAGATGTGAAAGTTCCACAATAGAAAACGTCAGGAGGCTGGACAACTCCATTGTTCTTTGATTCAGCTCAAATCCATTTGTCTGTAACAAAAACAGAAACTGCTGGAAATATTCAGTGGGTCAGGTAGCATCTGTGGAGAGGGAACCTCAGGCTGACCCTCCCAGTGTAATCCTGGGGGTGTCGGTGGTGCCATCTTTTAGATGAAAGGTTAAACTGTGGCCCCCATCTGCTCCCTCACCACCCAAAGAAGAACAGGGGACTTCTTCCCGATGCCCTGGACCAAGATTTATCCCTCCACCCACAGATTATCTGGTAATTATTTCATTGCTGTTTGTGGGAACATGCTGTGTATAAATTGGTCCATCAGGTTTCCTACATTACACCAGCAAATATAATTCAAAAGTACTTGACCAGCTGTGAAGTGGTTTGAGATTTAGGCTGATACTCCAGTGGGAATGTTCTGGAGCTTAATTTGGGAAGTTGGTTTCTCTTAATCTCCTGCTGACATTTCCCTAGACTGAAGCCATTGTTTTCAGTCCCTGCTCCAAACTCCATTCCCTAGCTACCGACTCCATCCCTCTCCCTGGCAACAGTCTGAGATTAAACCAACCTGTTTGCTACCTTGGGGTCACATTTAATCCTGACATGAACTTCTGACTTCATATTCATGCCAATCACTATTTCCATCTCCGTAACCTCACCTAGCTTCACCCTGTCTCGGCTCATCTGCTGCTGAAACCCTCATTCTTGCCTTCGTTCCCTCTAGACTTGACTATTCAGACACATTCTGGCTGGTTTTCCACATTCTGTAAACTCGAGGTCATCCAAAACTTTGCTGCCCATGCCTTAAATCGCAACTAGTCCCATTCCCCCATCACTCTTCTTCTCCTGGTTAAGCACCATATTGACTTTATAATTCTCATCCTTGCCTTCAAATATACGCATAATCTCTCCCGCTCCTTATCTCTGTGATCTCCTCCAGCCCCACAGCCGTCCAAGGCATTCCTCGAATCCTGGCTTCTCGGTAGCCATTCTTTCATCTGGGCCCCAACCTCTGGAATTCCACCCCTAACCTCTCCACCTCTCGACTTCACTTCCCTCCTTTAAGATGCTCCCTAAAACCAACCTCTTTGACCAAGTCTTTGATCATTTGTCATAATATCTCCTAATAAGGCTGGCTAAGTGTCATTCTTTGTTTTATGATGCTTCCAGTGAAGTTCCTTGAAATCTTTCATTATATTCAAGACACAATAGAAATATAAGTTCTTGTTGGACTCCCCGTCTTGTTTCTGGGACTGTAACTGGGTGGCAGTGACAATCACCCCAGAGATTTACCCACTGAGGGTTTCACAGTCTGCCCCGCAAGTTCCCATCTTGACGTGCTGTAGTAAGTAGGTAAAGAGGCAGCCTTCCAGATCACATAAGATCCCGCTTTACACCTCGGTCCTGTCCACCAGGCTGAGGCGGCGCTGGGTGTTGGCAGGTGCTGGGTGTTGGGTGCTGGGTGTTGGCGGGTGCTGGGTGTTGGGTGCTGGGTGTTGGCGGGTGCTGGGTGTTGGCAGGAGCTGGGTGTTGGGTACTGGGTGTTGGCGGGTGCTGGGTGTTGGTGGGTGCTGGGTGTTGGCGGGAACTGGGTGTTGGGTGCTGGGTGTTGGCGGGTGCTGGGTGTTGGCGGGTGCTGGGTGTTGGCAGGAGCTGGGTGTTGGCGGGAGCTGGGTGCTGGGTGTTGGCGGGTGCTGGGTGTTGGCAGGAGCTGGGTGTTGGCGGGTGCTGGGTGTTGGCGGGAGCTGGGTGTTGGGTACTGGGTGTTGGCGGGTGCTGGGTGTTGGCGGGAGCTGGGTGTTGGGTGCTGGGTGTTGGCGGGTGCTGGGTGTTGGCGGGAGCTGGGTGTTGGCAGGAGCTTGGTGTTGGGTGCTGGGTGTTGGCAGGTGCTGGGTGTTGGGTGCTGGGTGTTGGCGGGTGCTGGGTGTTGGCGGGAGCTGGGTGTTGGGTGCTGGGTGTTGGCGGGTGTTGGCGGGTGCTGGGTGTTGGCGGGAGCTGGGTGTTGGGTACTGGGTGTTGGCGGGTGCTGGGTGTTGGCGGGTGCTGGGTGTTGGCGGGAGCTGGGTGTTGGCGGGTGCTGGGTGCTGGGTGTTGGCGGGTGCTGGGTGTTGGCGGGAGCTGGGTGTTGGCAGGAGCTGGGTGTTGGGTGCTGGGTGTTGGCGGGTGCTGGGTGTTGGCAGGAGCTGGGTGTTGGGTGCTGGGTGTTGGCGGGAGCTGGGTGTTGGGTGCTGGGTGTTGGGTGCTGGGTGTTGGCGGGAGCTGGGTGTTGGCGGGTGCTGGGTGTTGGGTGCTGGGTGTTGGCGGGTGCTGGGCGTTGGCAGGAGCTGGGTGTCGGCAGGTGCTGGGTGTTAGGGATTTCTTGGTGTTAGGTGGTGCCACTAAGCATGAACATTGAAGGGTGAAGAACCTGAGAGCAGGAAGACAGCCCTCCATTGGTATGGGCATTTCCAATAGAAGGCATTATCACTGATCTACGTAACTTATTTTTGCACCTGTGTTTTTCACTCTGTGATCAGGGACTGATCGCAGTACAAGTTGAATCAATATGAGTTGACATACTGTCTTGTAGACCTACAACTCTCTGGGACAGAGGAGCCTTCTGACATCTAACCCAGTTCCATCTCAAGCACATGACCCCTGGTCCTTCCCTGACCTAGTGAGCTAACGTTTTTCCCATCTAGTCCATCTGACTGGACAACAGAGTTTCTGAGGGTTTAGATGATGTACAGATAGACAGAAGTAGTCTTGTGGCATTTAGATGGAGTATGTGTGTGCGAGTCAAGTTATCAATACATGTCAGCGCTCATTATTCTCTACTCAATTACACACAACTTAAATTATAGTGTGATACACTTCTTTAAACACAGTTCACTGCAGAGTAGAGACTCTTCATTACGAATTGCCAAAAATAATAATTAGAATGAAAATCCTTCCAAAAACTCTTTCTTTGTCCAATTGATTGGAGAGCAAAGCAACTGAAGATTTTTTGTCACTCATTTTCACTATGAATTTAGGAGATTGCAGGAACAGAAAGATTATCAACTGTTTATTTCCTGGGTGATCTCAGCCTTTCCTTTCTGCCCTCTCACCACTCAGTGCTCTACACAAATTCCCAGCACCGATCTCTCTTGGATTACCACCCATTAAAGAGAGAACTTGCATTTCTATAGTGACTTACATAACATAGGACATCTTAAAATGCTTTTGAGTCAGTAAGTGCCTTTGAAGTGTAGTCACTGTTATAATGTAGGAAATGCATCAGCCAATTTATACACAGCAAGCTCCCACAAATAGCAATGTGACAATGACCTGATGATCTGTTTTTTAGTTTCTTATCGCTGAGGGATAATTATTGGTCAGGGCACTGAAGAGAACTCACCTGCTCTTCTCCAAAATAGTGCCACGGGATCTTTTGCATCCACCTGAGTGGACAGACAGGCGCCTCAGTTTGATGCCTGATTTGAAAGATGGCACCTCCGACAGTGCAGCACTCCATGTGCACTGCACCAGGTGTGTCAGCTGGGTTACTGGTTCAAGCCTCTGGAGTGACCTTTCAGCTCAGGGGTGAGAAAGTTGCCCATTGAACCCACGACTGACGTCCGTAATGCAAACAGACACAGGGGGCGCCGGGGGGGTGGGGGTTGCGAGTGGGTGGGTGAAGGGGTTGGGGTAAGAGGAGCTCAGGATTGAATTCTCAGCCAGTCCCAGTGAGTGTGGCTCCAACTCACCAAGCTGCATTCAGAGGATTTACTGTTGTGTGTTCTTCCCAACCTCTTCTTGCTCCAGAAGTAATTCCAATGGCCTCTCAAACTCAGTTATCGTTTGTGATTTTTAAAAGTTGGGAAGGGACCTCAGAGCAGGCAGCAAAAAACAGAGAGTCCAAGGAGGTGGAGCTCTGGACCATCTTAATGACCGGGGTCTCGTTACAGTGAATCTTCTTAATGACCTGCAGGGGCTCGGTTATATCCAGTACTGGCTCAGAAGGTGGGAACGGCGACTCATGCAGCGGAATAGCAGCTGGAACCCTGTGGGATCAAGCCCCATTTGCCAGGCTGAGGGAGTGCCGGGTGTTGGCGGGTGTTGGGTGTTGTCGGGTGGGGGGGGGGGCGGAGCTGGGTGTTAGTGGGGTGCCTCCAAGCATGAACAGGAGAGGGTAGAGAACCAGAGGAGGCCCAGGGCATCCTTGTGATCTCTAAGTGGGAATGATGCCCATGTCTGAACAGGGAATATATGGATTTGGGTTCCTTCCCCTCTCTATGGTCACACAGGTCGATCTCCCTAATGCCCAGCAAGACCCACAGTCTCCTTTCTACAGGACAAGTGGACACTTGCACAAGAAAAGACCAGCTTTGTCTATACTGCAAGGAATACAATCAGCGGGCGATTAAAAGTATTTAAAACGATTAAAGAAGGTGAGAGGATGGGTACAAAGAAATTAGCTCCTCTGGTGGAGAAAGTCCAGAAAAAAAGGGGAAGGTTAAATGGATTCAAACTAGATAGTGAAGCATGAAACAGGACATAGCTCTTTTCCTTGTTGGTAGGTTTATTCACAGGACGCAGCGTTACAGGTCCCTGCCTCCGAACTCCTGACTCTGTCCCAGCAAACTCTTTTATAGGCTTTTGAGCACACAAATAAACTCATTAACAAATTGACAGCCCTCTAAAGGACATTGTAACCAACAACAAAAACTTTAATAGAAACATATTAAAATTAAAATAAAATACTATTTCAGGGGCTGATGATGCACTCCAGCCCCTGTGGTGCCCACCAGTCACGAAAAGCCTCAAGTGGACTGTCAGACACCGCCGTGCTCTCTCTCCAGGGACTTCCAGACACCAATGTAGCTGTGAAAGAAGGGCAGACGTCTAGACTTTCTTTATGTGTGATCTCAGTCTTTAATTAAACAATGCGCTTCACTTTGCACCTTTAAAATCAAAATCAACCAACCCATTAACGGGCAGAATCTTAAAATTATAGCCAGACTACTCAGGAGCGATGTCAGAATGCACTTTTTCACACACACAGGGTTGTGGAAATCTGGAACTCCACTCCCCAAAAAGCTGTGAATGCTTTGAAAATTTCAAAACTAAGATTGATGGATTTTTGTTAGGCGAGGATATTAGAGGTTATAGTGCAAAGGCAGGTAAATGGAGGTTAAGATGCAGATCAGCTATGATATGATTGCATGATGGCGACACAGGCTTGAGGGGCTGAATGGCCTTTTCATGTTCCTAGAGACAGGAGGGCGTGGCGAGGGTGGTGGTGGTCAGGAGGATGTTGGGGAGGAGAAATGAAAACTCCCTTTCAAGGCGAATCTCAATGTTGTAAATTAATTGTATTAATTGTTCTCTCTAGGACCTCCAGACGGTGACTCGATAGTAACAGAATACACTTTGGAGATGAGCCAAGGAGAATTGGCTCCTTCGGAGGTTTACTGTGGTCCTGACCTGGAATGTACTGTCAGTAGCCTTCTGCCTGGGACCACCTATCAGTTCAGGGTGAGAGCTGCCAATGAAGCAGGGGTGAGTTTCCACTACTTCTACCTTTATTTATGCGATTTAAGTCGAGCTTCCAACCCCCATATCCTGCCCATAAGACCACCTACTCCTACCTCGATAACATCCCCCATATCCTCAACTGCCTCAGCCTATTTGCCGCTGAAATCCTCATCCAAACACTTTGTCACCACTTGACTACTCCAATGCTTTCCCGGCCTGCCTCCCACCTCTCACCCTTCGTAAACTTGAACTCATCCAAATCTCTGCTGCCTGTGTCCTAACCTGTACCAAGTTCCATTCACCCATCACCCCACCCCCCGCCACTCCATGCTCACTGACCTACATGGGCTCCTGGTCTGACAAAGCCTCAATTTTAAAATTCTCATCCTTGATTTCAAACCCCTCCGTGACCTCATCCCTCCCTATTTCCGTAAGCTTCTCCAGACCCACAAATCTCCGAAATCGTGGCGCTCCTCCAATTCTGGCCTCCTGTCCATCCCTGGTGCCCATCGCCCCACCATTGTCGGCCATGCCTTCAGCTGCTGAGGCCTAAGTTTGGGAATTCCCTCCCTAAACCTCTCCGCCTCTCTCTCCTCCTTTAAGGCACTTCCTAAAGCCTATCTCTTTGGCCAAGACTGCTAGATGGAGCTAAAATATGGATCAGCTGTGATTTCATTGAATAGTACAACAGGCTTGAGGGGCTGAATGGCCTTCTCCTGTTCCTGTGGTTTGTCACATGCCCTAATATTTTATTGTGTTTGATAATGCACCTGGGACATTTAACTAGGTTAAAGGTGCTATATAAATGCAAGTTGCTGTTGTTTTAAGAAGGTCGGGGGGATAAGCTTAGCTTCCAGAGATGAACTTCCCCATTCACTCAATACCTGTCACCACCAGTCCAGCCTCTCTCGGTTTTATTGACAGTACAATGTGCCCCGAGATCATGCTAGACCCAAACGCTATGACTGGCAGGTAGTCAGTGATCCCATGGGATCATGACCCCGTGGTTATAGACGGATCACTTATTTCTCACTATTCCCAAACAATAAAAGTGGTGAATGATTACTTTTTCAGACACTGGGTAAACCCCCAGGGATCACTGCTCCAATTGGTAAACCTGGACTTGGGGGGTGGGCCACAAGTTCAAAGAGATTAAGAAGGATTGTTTCTTCAGCGAGTAGTGCTGTCTGAATGCAGACTCAGTGGTAACTTTCAGATGGGAGTTGGATAAATATTTGAAAGGTAAAATCTTGCGGGGCTATGGGTAGAAAGAGCCTGGAGGAGAGTGGGATAATTGGATAGCTCCTTCAGAGGGCAGGCACAGACATCATGACCCACACAGCCATGTACAATGAGGTGTGTAATCCTACACACTGGGCCCTCTCTGTGACAGGTCTCGATTTCAACAACATTGCCACCTTGGACTTGATCTGTAGCAGGCACTTGGCACTCACTGCCTCACTCAGTCTTCCCAATAATCTACAAGGCTTAGCGTCAACTGATTTGTCTCCACTGAATCACAGAATCTCTCAGTGCAGAAGAGGCCCTTCGGCCCATCGAGTCTGCACCGACACGTGAGAAACACCTGACCTACCTACCTAATCCCATTTACCAGCACTTGGCCCATAGCCTTGAATGTTATGACGTGCCAAGTGCTCATCCAGGTACTTTTTAAAGGATGTGAGGCAACCCGCCTCCACCACCCTCCCAGGCAGCGCATTCCAGACCGTCACCACCCTCTGGGTAAAAAGGTTTTTCCACAAATCCCCCCTTAAACCTCCTGCCCCTCACCTTGAACTTATGTCCCCTTGTGAGTGACCCTTCAACTAAGGGGAACAACTGCCCCCTATCTACGCCCCTCATAATCTTGTACACCTGCCTCGATTCCCTGAGCACTTCCTTGTTTCTGTCACCCTGTGTCTAACCTCATTCCCACCTTGATGATGGGGCCAAAGGCACCTGTCACCTCAGTACGCTCAGGTAGAAGTCCACCCACAGAACTTACATCCCAAATTGGAGAGTGGGCTCAGCAGCCATCTAACTTGACACAGGAGTGAGACTGGAGTCACACATGGGCCCAAACCTGGTGATGATGGCAGGTAGGTTTCCTTCCCTAAAGATACCTTAGTGAACCCAACTCTGCTCCCAATGTAGTTTCCCCTACATTGGAGAGGCCAAACGCAGACTGGGTGACCGCTTTGCGGAACACCTTCGGTCTGTCCGCAAGCATGACCCAGACCTCTCTGTCGCTTGCCATTTCAACACTCCACCCTGCTCTCATGCCCACATGTCCGTCCTTGGCTTGCTGCAATGTTCCAGTGAAGCTCAGCGCAAACTGGAGGAACAGCACCTCATCTTCCGACTAGGCACTTTACAGCCTTCCGGACTGAATATTGAGTTCAACAACTTCAGATCATGAACTCTCTCCTCCATCCCCATCCACTTTTTGATATCCTCCCTTTGTCTATATTCATCTTTATTTACTTTTTCCCACTTATTTTCATTATTATTATAATTCCATTTTTATTCATTGTTTTATCCCCAGCTTTCTCAATCTTTTTTCCCACCACCATCCCCTCCCCACCCATCACTTTCCAGGGTGCTTATCCTGGTCAGGCCATTATCACATTCTGCTTTCCACTCTTAATGTCACCATTAGCACCTCCTTTAGTCAGTACCACCACTATTAACAACCCTTTGACCATGAAATCTTTCACAATCTCTCCTTTGCTTCCACCTATCACTGGCCTTCTATCCAGCTTCACCCACCCCCCCCTCTCCTTAAACAGTATATATTTCACCATATTTCTACTTCCCTTTAGCTCTGAAGAAGAGTCATTATGGACTCTGCAGATGGTGTCAGACTTGCTGAGTTTTTCCAGCATTTTTTGCAGATTTTCAGCACTTTGCCTTTACCTTAGTGAGCCAGTTGGGTTTTTACCTGGCAGCTTCATGGTCACTTTTATTTTTATCTGTTTATGGGATGTGGGCGTCGCTTACTAGGCCAGCATTTATTGCCCATCCCTAATTGCCCTTGTTCAGAGGGCATGTAAGGATCAACCATATCGCTGGAGTCATGTGGGTCAGACCAGGCAGATTTCCTTCCCTAAAGGGCATTATCAAGTTGGTCATCATCAGACTTTTAATTCCAGATTTTTATTGGGATTAAATCTCACTGGCAGGATTCGAACACAAGTCCCCAGATCATTACCCTGGGTCTCTGGAATACCAGTCCAGTCACAATACCACGACACCACTGCCTCCCCACTTTTTAGTTCCATCTGTTTAAAACTAAAGCCAAATTCTGAGAAAGATCTTTGTTGGGATTTAAACTCCCATTTTCTGGAATATTAACACAGCACCTTTCATGAACTCAGGATATCCCAAAGTGCTTTACACCCAATAAAGTATGTAATCCAGTACCGAAAATTGCACTGTTAGACAATGCTTTGGGTTGGTCTGAGGAGGTGAAAGATGATATATTAATTCAAAATTTCTTGTTTAACAGCTGATGTTTTGCTTTTGTTTTTTAATGATAGTACGGCCCTTACTCTGAAGAATCAGATCTCACAACAGCAACAGGACCACCAGTTCAGTGTAAAGCACCTTCACTTTCCTGCACGTCCACCACAAGTGTACTTGTGAGCTGGGAGGTAAGTCACAATTAAACATGGAGTCCTCTGTGACACAAGGTTCAGGCAGCCTGTACCCCACATTCACAAAACTGTTCCTGAACCAATTGGCACCAACTTACCTACGGCGCTCAAAAATCACAATATAAATAAAACCGCATTCTCGCTTAGTGCATTACGCAATGTCTAAATATGAGGCTGAACCTAAGGCACACTGGTACAGCTGAGAAAAGGGAGCTATGATGGTTCTGTACCTGTCCTGGGAGAGTTTGATGGGGACAGTGTAGAGGGAGCTTTACTCTGCATCTAACCCCGTGCTGTGCCTGTCCTGGGAGTGTTTGATGGGGACAGTGTAGAGGGAGCTTTACTCTGTATCTAACCCCATGCTGTACCTGTCCTGGGAGTGTTTGATGGGGACAGTGTAGAGGGAGCTTTACTCTATATCTAACCCTGTGCTGTACCTGTCCTGGGAGTGTTTGATGGGGACAGTGTAGAGGGAGCTTTACTCTGTATCTAACCCCGTGCTGTACCTGTCCTGGGAAAGATTGATGGGACCCTGCTAATACCTCAATGCCAGTGATGAACTGTGTTGTTTATGATGAGAAAACCTTAGATATCCATAATGGAGCAGAGCATTCTCCACCATGAACGTCTCTTGGATTGCCAAGTGTTAAACTCACACAAATGTGATGCATAATCCCAGCTTTATCAGCTTGTTGTCCTCACTGGAAGGTAATACAGTGAGTTCTTCAAGGAGGAGCAAGCTGTGTTCTAATTAGCTTCCGAGGATTTGAAGAAAGCTGGTAAAGCTGGTCACACAGATGGAGAAAGCAGAGCGAGTGTCATCGATTCTTGTGGAGGAGTCGGGGCAGGGTAAATGTTCTACAACTTTTCCACAGGCCAGTGGTATGGAGACTCTTGTTACTATGACGCTAAACAGTTGGGATGCAGCCAGCAGGAAACAGATTTCATTGGATTGTTCCTTCCAACACCTCTTCCCCCACCTGCCGCTTTTCACAGTATCACAGAATCTTTACAGCGCAGAAGGAGGACATTCGGCCCATCGAGTCTGCACTGACTCTCTGAAAGAGCCTTCCATCTAGTCCCACACCCCTGCCTTATCCCTGTAAACTTGCACATTCTCGCTTTCCAATCCAATTCCCTTTTGGATACCTTGATCGAACCTGCCTCCACCACCCTTTCAGGAAGTTTGTTCCAGACTCCAACCACCCTCTGGGTGAAATTTTTTTCCCTCACATCACATTTACTCCTTTTGCCAATTATTCTGAATCTGTGCCCTTTAGCTTTTGCTGCTATCTTGAGTGGGAACAGTTTCTCACTATTTATCCTGTACATACCCTCAGGATCTTGAATACCTCTATCAATTCTCCTCACAACCTTCTTTTCTCCAAGGAAAACAGTCCCAACCTCTCCAATCTATCCTCATAGCTACAGTTCTTCATCCCGAGAATCATTCTTGTGAATCTCCTCTGTACTGTCCCCAATGCCTTCGCATCCTTCCTCAAGTATGGCGCCTAGAACTGGAAGCAGTACTCCAGATGAGGCCTAACTAGTGTCTTATACAAGTTCAACATGACCTCCTTACTCTTGTACTCAATGCCCCTATTAGTAAAGCTTAAGACACTATATGCTTTATTAACTGCTCTTTCAACATACCCTGTCATATTCAATGACCTACGTACGTATACACCGAGGTCCCTCTGTTCCTGCACCTCCTTTAGAGGCTCTCCCTTTATTTTATACTGTCTCACCATATCTTTCCTGCCAAAATGAATCACCTCACACTTCTCTGCATTGAACTTCATCTGCCACTTGTCTGCCCAATCCACCAACATGTCCATGTACTTTTGAAGTTCAAGACTATCCCCATCACTGTTGACAACATTTCCAATCTTTGTATCATCTGCAAATTTTGAAATCATGCCCTGCACACCACAGTCTAGGTCATTAATATATATCAGGAAGAGCTGGAGTCCCAACACTGACCCCTGGGGAACTCCACTACAAACCTTCCTCCAATCTGAAAAACAACCATTTATCACTACTCTCTGCTTCCTGTCACTCAGCCAATTTCTTATCCAAGTGCCTACTTTCCCTTTTATTCCATGACCAAGCTCTTGCTCACAAGTCTGTTGTGTGGCACTGTATCAAATGCCTTTTGAAAATCCATTTACACCACATCAACAGTGTTTCCCTTATCAACCTTCTCTGTTACCTTCTCAAAAAACTCCAGCAAGTTAGTTAAACATGATTTTTCCTTGATGAATCCATGCTGGCTTTCCTTAATTACCCTGCACTTGTCTAAGTGATTATTGATTTTATCCCGTTCTATAGTTTCCAGAAGTTTCCCTACCACTGAGGTCAAACTGACTGGTTTGTAGTTGCCGGCTTTATCCTTGCACTCCTTTTTGAATAAGGGTGTAACATTTGCAATTCTCCAGTCCTCTGGCACCTCCCGTGTGTCTAAGGAAGACTGGATGATTATCACTATTGCCTCTGCAATTTCCACTCTCAATTCCCTCAGTACCCTTGGATGCATCTCATCCGGTCCTGGTACCTTATCTATTTTAAGTAAAGATAGCCTTTCCAACATCTCCTTCCTCGCGATTGTAAGTTCTTCTACTGTACCAGTTACCTCCCTTCTCACCTCGACCTGGGTAGCAAGTCCTTCCTTTGTAAAGACAGATGCAAAGTACTCGTTCAACAGCTCTGCTATTTCCCTAGCCTCCACATGCAAGTCCCCTTTTTTGTCCTTAATCGGCCCTACTCTTTCTTTTACCGCCCTTTTATTATTTAAACGCTTATAGAAGACCTTGGGATTCCCGTTTATGTTCGCTGCCAGTCTCTTTTCACGCTCTCTCCTTACTCTTCTTATGAGTTTCTTCACAGCCCCTCTGGACCTTCTATATTCAGCCTGACTCTCCATTGTATTTTCTCCCTGACATCAGTCGTACGCGCACTTCTTCCTTTTCGTCTTTACCTCTCTCTCTCTCTTGACATCCAGGGCTCCCTGGTTTTATTTGTCCTACCTTTCCCCTTCAAGGGAATATACCTTGACATTGCCTGCAATAATTTTTCTTTGAAGGTGGCCCATTGTTCAGCCCCTGTTTTTTGAGAGTATTACTTTAGTAGTTTTAATTGGCTTGGGGTTTGTGGGCAACATTGGCCAACCTTTAATTATAGTCCATTTCCTGGAGGCTTGGTGGTGACTTGTGTCCTTTTTAACACAATGGAATGACTTTCAAGGCAGCTGAAACAAAAGCTGTCGCGCTCTCCTCCTGTACCCACCCACCCAGACTGGGATAGGACGAAGGATTCAAAAGTAGAGCGAAATTGGGGCTGTAAGGCCCTGTCGGCCCCCATCCCTAGCCCCGCCTCATGTGGTAACGTGCCCATCCCCCACCGCCACTCCCTGGTTGGGTGTGACACAGTCTGACGCTTCCCCCTTCCCCTACCTGCTATGTGCAAACACCCATTAGGAACTTGGGGCCCTGGCTGCACATGCCCCATTTCCCCATCTCCGCAACCATCTGGCCCCCAACTGGCCGTTGCCAACACTTTAAGATTTCCTTGGCACTTCCAGGAATTGAGGATTAATATCCTGAGTAGTGCTATCAGGAAAAACACTGCTGAAAAACAAAAAATACTGTTTTTTTTTATACTGCCTTGTTTGTTACTTGTAAAAATTTTGGAGTTAGTTCTGAAGATGCCGCATTGTGAGTGTTGGCAAAATGACAGGAGATCAAGCAATGAAATGTCCAGGAATGTATCCACCAAGAGTTGGCAGCCTCCGGGATCAGTTATTTTTATGGATTGGGGATGTGGGCGTCACTGTCTAGGCCAGCATTTATTTCCCACCCCTAATTTCCCTTGAGAAGCTGGTGGTGAGCTGCCTTTTTGAGTCACTGCAGTCCCTGTGGTGTAGGTACACCCACAGTGCTGTTAGGGAGGGAGTTCCAGGGATTTGACCCAGCGACAGTGAAGGAACGGCCGATATATTTCCAAGTCAGGATGGTGAGTGGCTTGGAGGAGAACTTCCTGGTGGTGATGTTCCCATGTGTCTGCTGCCCTTGTCCTTCTATGCGGTAGAGGTCACAGGCTTGAAAGGTGCTGTCTTCCATTGTTAATTCCCAAGCATTTTTTGTTGCAACGGACCAATTAATTTCTTCCTTTATTTGGAATAAGAAAACAGCCAGGATTCATAAAGTTTTTCAACAAAGTCCCAAGCGTTTAGGTGGTTTGGCACTGCCACATTTTCAGTTTTATCATTGGTCTGATAATATCCATTTATTTTTGGCTTCGTTTGGACTCGGTTAGTTTAGCGTGGGTGCAATTGGAGGCAGTCTGCTGTCAATCCTCACCTCTGCTTGCCCTGTTGTGCTCCTCCATTCCTTTCTCAACCAGTTACTTATCTTCAAACCCTATTGTTAGACAGTCACTTAAGATCTAGACACACTTTGAGCTGTAATCTCTCTCTTTAAGCAGCCCTATTAATGCAGACCATTTATTTTCACCTTCTTTGGGAGATTCTGCCTTTCAAGTCTGGCATGCGAGAGGTGTTCAAAACCCTTGCTAACTTATACATTGATAATATCTTTGCTTCTTTTAACTCTTCCCCCTCTCTCTCTCGGAAATTCGATCTGTCTCACTTACTTCTTTCGCTATTTACAAATCAGAGATTTCACGTGCAAAAAAATCGCCCATTTTCCTCCCTGTAAATCACCGTTAGATATTGTGTTAGAATTAAATCCTATCATTAGGGGGTTCATTTCCAAATTTTGTTCTCTAATTTTTTCACTACAGTGCCCTTCACTCTCTACCTTAAAAACTCTTAGGGAGCAAGATTTTGACTCAGACTTATCAGAAGATAAACGGAAGTCTATCCTCTCTCGTGTACATTCCTCACCTGTGTGTGCAAGACATGGGTTGCTACAATTTAAAATCTTACACCCAATCCATCCACTCAAGGTGAAATTATCTAAGACTGATCCAAATTTGGATCCAACCCGTGATAAATATCGTGCTGCCCCGAGCCTCCCTAATTCATATGTACTGCTCGTGTCCTCAGTTGACTTCGTTTTGGACAAACAATTTTTAGATCACACTCGCATATTTTCAGTAGCAACATTGAACCTTCTCCTATTACAGCACTCTTTGGAGTGGAACCAAATGGCATCCCTCCCACAAAAATGCAAACTGATGCACTTGCCTTTTCAACATTATTGGCTGGACGCATTATTCTATTAAATTGGAAACCGTCTGCCCCACCTCCTTTTACTAACTGGATATGTGACCTTATGCGGGATCTTAAACTTGAGAAAATAAGCTACACTCTAAGAGGCTCCGCTGGTGGATTTTATGTAGCTTGGCAACCTTTCTTAGGTTACTTTGAAGACCTACAGCTCTCTACTTTCACATAACTGGCCCTGATTAGGTTGTACGCATTATATCAGGTGAAACTATGTCTAACCTATGACTGTTGTTGATTTTCTTCTTATTTATTTTTTGGGGAGTTGGGGAGGGTTTTTTATTCTCTTTCCTTTTTATTCTTCTTCCTCCTACTTCTCTTTTCCTTTCTTTCTCTTTCTCTTCCAAGTGTAAGTGCATTGAATGCACTGTAAGCTTTTTTTTTCCGTACAGTTACTCATCATGACTGTTCAATTTTTAAAAAAAAAAATAAAGGATTAATATAAAAAAGAAAGGTGCTGTCGAAGGAGCCTTGGTGAGTTGCTGCAGTGCATCTTGTAGATGGTACACACTGCTGCTACTGTGCGTCGATGGTGGAGGGAGTGAATGTTTGCGGATGGGGTGCCAATCAAGCGGGGCTGCTTTGCCCTGATTGGTGTCCAGCTTCTTGAGTGTTGTGGGAGCTGCACTCATCCAGGCAAGTGGGGAGTATCCCATCACACTCCTGACTTGTGCCCCACCAGGTAATCCTCCAGGGTTACTAAGCTGCCTGAGTCACAGGATGGGGAGAGATCCATTGCTCTGCTGCTCTCGCTCCCACAAAGATCTAAAATAAAAACCCATTTTAGACTCGTCTGAGTATGCTACCAGAGTTAAACAGGGGTTTCTTAATCACCAAGGACCTCCTCTCCTTCAGGGAGACAGTCATGCTCCCAACCCAGTACTGACAGTAGCGTCTGACCTTGTAGCTCCAGCCTCCCATTTGACCCTAATACCTCCCTGTACGCTGATGACCCCTGGTTCAGGAAAGGAGGGTGACGACAGCAATTCTGCCGTACTACATCATCACCATTATGGAGGGGCATCCCACCTTATACATGTAGGGCTGGAGCTGGAGGTAGCACCCAACCCTTAGTGGGGTACATAAGGGTGGCAGGTTCCTTCCCTGAAGGACATGAATTACCCAGTTAGTACGTTTCTATGTCAATCCAGCAGGTTAATTCATCCTGATGCCAGCCACACAAATCATCACATTTCCTGAACCAATCTCAAGAACTTGCCATTGGCAAGACTTGAACTCACAACTGCTTGTTTATTCATCCTTATATCAGAACCACTACTCTACATATGAACAGCGCACAAGTATGCCACTGATAGCTAGGGACAGACACACACACACACAGGCACACTCTCATACTCACACACACACGTTTTGGGGGAGAGAGCTCCAGATATCCCCCACCCTTTGTGGGAAGAAGCCTTCCTGACATCACTGCTGAACAGCCTGGCTCTAGTTTTAAGGTTATACCTGCTTGTTCTGGACTCCCTGCACACACCCTTCCACACCCCTCCGGCCCCCACCCCCATCACCACCAGAATAAATCTCTATTGGCCCTATCAGCTCCTTTAGTCGTCTTGAAGACCTCAGTAAGATCACCCCCTTCTTCTAAAATCGAGAGATTGGTAGCCCAGCTGGTGGAGCTCTCCTCGTCATTTAAATCTTTTAACTCGATATCATTCTGGTGAATCTGTGCTGCACCCCCTCCAAAGCCAGCATGAGGTTAGGTGGCCCAGATCGTGTGCGTCTGCTCCGGATGGGGCGCGGATTCGAGTCAGGATCCCGCCGATGGAGCCAGTTTGGAGTTCTGACCCCGCACCGTGTCGGGAGCAGTTATCCAGCGGTGATTTTCACCGAGTGGACCAATCAGTGGCCAGGTACACTCACCGCCCAATGAAGTACCGTCTACAAGATGGTGGACCCTTGAAGCTGGAGGTCTGATGGCAGGGCCCCCCAGCACGGAGGTAGCTGCAGCCTGCCGTGCCTGGTAAGGGAGAGAGAGAGGGCGCACCTCCATCATGAAGAGCCCTCAGCAACATTAACACATTGGAATTTACAAATGGCCACTGCTGCCGGGTCACTATTGTGGAGGGGGAGCCTCTCTGCGCAGCAGTCTGCAGTCACGGCTGTTTCCAGGGAGCAGGTGGAGTGGGGGAGGGAGAGAGGGGCCTCGATGGCACCTCGGAGAGCTGGCCCCCTCACTGCCACCAGAAGGCTGAGTCCAGATAGCTGCCATGCTCATGACGCTTCAGGGAACTTACGTCTGATCATCAGCCTCCATTGGCCTTTACATTAACTTAACAAGCGGGTGGGTAACCACACTGCCCCCTAAACTGGCCTCTAGAAAAATGGTTTGGGGGCAGGATGGTGCTGGCAAACAAGCAAGCCGGAGCCTGCCTCCGTATTGGAGCAGAAATCCTGCCCAAAGAGATTTTTTTTTAATTCATTCACGGGATGTGGGCATCGCTGGCTGGGCCAGCATTTATTGCCCATCCCTAATTGCCCTTGAGAAAGTGGTGGTGAGCTGCCTTCTTGAACCAGTCCTTGTGGTGTAGGTACACCCATGGTGCTGTTAGGGAGGGAGTTCCAGGATTTTGACCCAGCGACAGTGAAGGAACGGCCGATATATTTCCAAGTCAGGATGGTGAGTGATTTGGAGGGGAACTTCCAGGTGGTGGTGTTCCCATGTGTCTGCTGCTCTTGTCCTTTTAGATAGTAGCGGTCATGGGTTTGGAAGGTGCTGTCTAAGGAGGCTTGGTGAGTTCCTGCAGTGCATCTTGTAGATGGTACACACACTGCTGCTACTGTGCGTCGGTAGTGGAGGGAGTGAATGTTTGTGGATCAGGTGCCAATCAAGTGGGCTGCTTTGTCCTGGATGGTGTCGAGCTTGTTGAGTGTCGTTGGAGCTGCACTCATCCAGGCAAGTGGAGAATATTCCATCACAGTCCTGACTTGCGCCTTGTAGCTGGTGGACAAGCTTTGGGGAGTCAGGACGTGAGTTACTTGTCGCAGGATTCCTAGCCTCTGACCTACTCTTGTAGCCATAGTATTTATATGGCTCCTCCAGTTCAGTTTCTGGTCAATGGTAACCCCCAGGATGTTGATAGTGGGGGATTCAGTGATGGTAATGCCATTGAACATCAAGAGGTGATGGTTAGATTCTCTCTTGTTGGAGATGGTCATTGCCTGACACTTTTGTTGCACCCATGTTAGTTGCTACTTGTCAGTCCAAACCTGGGTATTGTCCAGGTCATGCTGCATTTGGACATGGACTGCTTCAGTACCTGAGGAGTCACGAATGGTGCTGAACATTGTGCAATCATCAGCGAACATCCGCACTTCTGACCTTATGATGGAAGGAAGGTCATTGATGAAGCAGCTGAAGGTGGTTGGGCCTCGGACACTACGCTGAGGAACTCCTGCAGTGATGTCCTGGAGCTGAGATGACTGACATCCAACAACCACAAACATCTTCCTTTGTGTTAGGTATGACTCCAACCAGCGGAGAGTTTTCCCCCTGATTCCTATTGACTCCAGTTTTGCCAGGGCTCCTTGGTGCCACACTCAGTCAAATGCTGCCTTGATGTCAAGGGCAGTCACTCTCACCTCACCTCGGGAGTTCAGCTCTTTTGTCCATGTTTGAACCAAGGCTGTAATGAGGTCAGGAGCTGAGTGGCTCTGGTGGAACCCAAACTGGGCGTCAGTGAGTAGGTTATTGCTAAGTAAGTGCCACTAGATAGCACTGTTGTTGACAGTTGGCTACTGTTGGCTAGAGCTTTCTATAACTAGGATAACTTCCAAACCCAAACCTGACTGGACATCTGGAATAAAAACAGAAAATGCTGGAAATGGCAGCATCTTAAATACCTGTGAGGGGAAAAAACACGGGTTATTGTTTTCTATGTGAAACATATGAGATCCTGAGGGGTCTTGACAGGGTGGATGTGGAGAGGATGTTTCCTCTTGTGGGTGAATCTAGAATGAGGGGGTCACTGTTTAAAAATAAGGGTTCGCCCATTTAAAACAGAGATGAGGTCAAATATTTTCACTCAGAGGGTCATGAGTCTTTGGAACTCTCTTCCTGAAAAGGCGGTGGAAGCAGAGTCTTTGAATATTTTTAAGGCAGATGTGGATAGATTCTTGGTAAGCAAGGGGGTGATAGGTTATCGGGGGTAGGCGGGTTGCAGATTTCAGGTTACTATCAGATCAGCCATGATCTTATTAAATCGCGGAGCAGGCTCCAGGGGTCGAATGGCTCTTTGTTCATATGTTCTCCATCACACCTTCCATTTGCCTTTCACAGACGCTAATGAGTCTACTGTCTTCATTCATCCACTATCTGCTCCAACTCACAGGAAACACTGTCCTCTTTGTCTCCCACCCTCTCTCCCTGTGTGACTCTATTTTAATGCTTACTTTGATGAACCTTCATGCTGTACCTAGATTTAAAAATAGATGCATTAACTGGGCTGCAATACATAACTCTGAGATAAAGCGCTTATTGTGAAGGCAATTTAACTAATGTACAAGATGTTGGTAAATGGCCCCTCCTCAATGATATTTCTGATGTTAAAAGCCCCGGTAATGTGGACGTAATTAGAAATGGCTCATCCAACCTTTCATCTCCAGAAGTAGCAAGTACAGGAATTGTTTCTGAGGAAGCTGTTAGTTTGTCATTTGTACTCTCCGCAAATGTTCATGGCTTTCAGAGACGCCCATGACTGTCGGAATACGTTATATTCTCAGGGCAGTTGTACTACATAGAATGACACCATGTACATGTACAGCACAAACAGGCCATTCTGGGCCAGTATTTATGCTCCACTCACCCTACTTCATCTCACCCCACCAGCAAAACCTCTCCTTCCGTCTGTAGCTTGCCCTTAAGTATGTCTATTCTGTTCACCTCAACAATTGCACGTTCTGCTGAGTTCCACACTCTCTTGGTTCAGAATCACAGATTGGTTACAGCACAGGAGGAGGCCATTCAGCCTGACATGCCTGTGCCGACCCTCAGAAGGAGTAATTCACCTGGTGTCGTTCCCCTGTCGTTCTCGTAACCCTGCACATTCCCCCTTTTCAGATAATAACCCAACTCCCTCTTCAATGCTTCGGTCGAATCCACCTCCACCACAGTCTTGGGCAGCGCAATCCAGATCCTAACCACTCACTGAGTGAAAATGTATTTACGTTCGAACATACATACAAACACACTAATTAGGAACAGGAGTAGGCCATTCGTCCCCTTGCACCTGCTCTGCCATTTAGTAAGATCATGGCTGATCTGATTGTGGCCTCAACTCCACATCCCACCTACCCCCGATAACCTTTGACTTCCTTGTTAGTCAAGAATTGACCTACCTCTGCCTTAATAGTATTCAACGACCCTACCTCCACTGCTCTCTGGGGAAGAGAGTTCCAAAGATTCATGAAAATTTTTTCTCATCTACGTCTTTAAATGGGAGGCCCCTTATTTTTAAACAGTGTCCCTTAGTTCTAGTCTCTCCCACAAGGGGAACCCCCCTCTCAGCATCCACCCTGTAAAGTTCCCTCAGGCTCTAATAGGTTTCGATAAGATCATCTCTGAATCTTCTAAAGTCTAATGGATATAGACCCAGCCTGTCCAACCTTTCCTCATAAGATAACCCCTTCATCCCAGGAACTTTCTCTGAACTGCTTCTAATGCATTTATATCCTTTCTTAAAGAAGGAAACCGAAACTGTACACACTACTCCAGATGTGGCCTCACCAACACCCTGTACAACTGTAGAAAAATATCCCTACTTTTATATTCCATTCCCCTTGCGACAACATTCCATTTGCCTTCCAAATCACTTGTCCTGGGAGTCCTCAACATCAACTCCGCACCCCATGAGGTCTCATGGCATCAGGTCAAACTTGGGCAAAGAAACCTCCTGCTCATTATCACATACTGTCTCTCCTGTGTGGAAATTGGGTGCCAGGTACTGACCATCTCCAACCAGAGAGAATCGAACCGTCTCCCCATGACATTCAATGACATTACCGTTGCAGAATCCCCTACTAGCAACGTCCTGGGGGTTACCATTGACCAGAAACTGAACTGGACTAGCCATATAAATACTGTGGCTACAATAGCAGTTCTGAGGCTGGGAATCGTGCAGCGAGTAACTCACCTCCTGATTCCCCAAAGCCTGTCCACCATCTACAAGGCACATGTCAGGAGTGTGATGGAATACTCCCCACTTGCCTGGACATTCAGCCTGAAGAACCTGTTGTTATGAACAGGAGAGAGAGAGAGGCAAACTGCACTGATTTCTTCTCACCACCTGTCCGTAAGTAGAACATGTTTTGGATTATTTTTAAAGTATGTGGTGGCACGGTTTCCCAATCTCTTGGTTCGTGTGATCCAATTTACTAATAACCCGTAGCAAATTAGCATTATGATTAACTCAGAAGGTTAGTTTATTTCTCATTTAAAAACTCAGAGGAGGAATGTCTGTAACTTCCACACACACCACACACACACCACACACGCACCACACACGCACCACACACGTGCACGGATGCACCACACGCGCGCTACACGTGCACCACACACGCACCACACACGCACCACACGTGTTGGGGGGTGGATAGATAAAAAGAGTTTTGCAGTATAAGAACCACGGAAATGAATATTAGTTCACGTGATTTCCAGAGCCCAAGAAGTCAAAGCTAAAGAAGGATGTTTCCTTCATGGTGGGATTCAGTTCCGATGAGTTTCTAGTTGGAGATAATAATACAAAGATGCTTGAAATGAACGGTGCTGTAGCAGGATGGGCTTTCTGTGCTTAGACAGCTTGGCAGGTGTTGATCATAAACTCTTAAAATCAAAGCACAGGCTTTGTGGGTTGAGCACTGACGACTTATCAGTTCTCAAAGACATATAGAGCTTTCAAAATGGTCACTTGATTTTCTTTCTCCATAAAGATCCAAAGGGGATGTTTATCCAGTGTCTGGAACTGGCTCTGATTTCAGGACTGATAATGTCCCAGTCATTAGCTGTTACACATATATGAACATACGAATTAGGACCAGGAGTAGGCCGCCCAGCCCCTCGAGGCTGCTCTACCAATCAATAAGATCATGACTGATCATTCCTGCCTACTGCTGATAACCTTTCACCCACTTTTTAATGAAGAATCTATCTAGCTCTGCCTTAAAAATATTCAAAGACTCTGTTCCATTGCCTTTTGAGGAAGAGAGTTCCAAAGACTTGCAACCCTCTGAGAGAAAAAAATTCTCCTCATCTCTGTCTTAAATAAGCGACCCCTTATTTTTAAACAGTGACTCCTAGTTCTAGACTCTCCCACAAGAGGAAACATCCTCTCCACATCCACCCTGTCAAGACCCCTCAGGATGTTTCAATCAAGTCGCCTTTTACTCTTCCAAACTCCAGTGGATACAAGTCTAGTCTGTCCAACCTGACGCCCATTCCTGGTATTAGCCTAGTAAACCTTCTCTGAACTGCTTCTAATACATTTACACCTTTCTTTAAATAAGGAGACCAGTGCTCTACACAATACTCCAGATATGGTCTCACCAATGCCCTGTACAATTTAAGCATAACCTCCCTACTTTTGTAATTAATTCTCCTCACAATAAATGATAACATTCTAATCGCATTACAATCACCAGGGAAGTGGCATTGAGCAAATAGTTGGGGCTGTGGGCTGACAAATCCCCAGGTCCAGATGGACTTCACCCTAAGGCCTTGAAAGAAGTGGCCAGTGAGATAATTGATGTACTGGTTTTAAGTTTCCAAAATTCCCTAGATTCCATTAGAAAGGCACCTGCATACTAACATTTTGTGATTCATGCACTAGGACACCCAGGTCCCACTGAATCTCAGAGCTCCTCAATCTCTCACCATTTAGATAATCTTCTTTTTATTCTTCCTGCCAAAATGAACAGTTTCACATATGTCCACATTATGCTCCATTTGCCAGATTGTTGCCCAATCACTTGACCTCTCCATGTCACTTACGTCCTCCTAACTTGTCCTGAGCTGTGAGGAGGATGCAGAGATGCTTCAGTGTGACTTGAACAAGCTGAGTGAGTGGGCAGATGCAGTATAATGTGGATAAATGTGAGGTTATCCATTTTGGTAGCAAAAACAGGAAGGCAGATTATTATCTGAATGGCTATAAATTGAGAGAGGGGAATGTGCAACGAGACCTGGGTGTCCTTGTACACCAGTCGCTGAAGGTAAGCATGCAGGTGCAGCAGGCGGTAAAGAAGGCAAATAGTATGTTGGCCTTCATAGCGAGAGGATTCGAGTACAGGAGCAGGGATGTCTTGCTGCAATTATACAGGGCCTTGGTGAGACCACACCTGGAATATTGTGTGCAGTTTTGGTCTCCTTATCTGAGGAAGGATGCTCTTGCTATAGAGGGAGTGCAGCGAAGGTTTACCCGACTGATTCCTGGGTTGGTGGGACTGACATATGAGGAGAGATTGATTCGGTTAGGATTATATTCGCTGGAGTTCAGAAGAATGAGGGGGGATCTCATAGAAACCTATATAATTCTAACAGGACTAGACAGGGTAGATGCAGGAAGGATGTTCCTGATGGTTGGGGAGTCCAGAACCAGGGGCCACAGTCTGAGGATCTGGGGTAGACCATTTAGGACTGAGATGAGAAATTTCTTCACCCAGAGAGTGGTGAGCCTGTGGAATTCATTACCACTGAAAGTAGTTGAAACCAAAACATTGTATGTTTTCAAGAAGAGGCTGGATATAGCCCTTGGTGAGAAAGGGATCAAAGGATATGAGGAGAAAGCGGGAGCAGGCTATTGAGTTGGATGATCAGCCATGATCATAATGAATGGCGGAGCAGGCTCGAAGGGCTGAATGGCCTCCTCCTGTTCCTAGTTTCTATGTTTCTAGGTTTCTAACTTCCGCTTCACAATTTATTTTCCTACCTATCTTTGTGTCATCAGTAAATTTAGCAATCATTCCTTTGGTCCCTTAATCCAAGCCATTTATATAGATTGTAAAAAGTTGAGGCCCCAGCACTGATCCCTGTGGCACACCACTCATCACATCCTGCCAAGCAGAAAAAGACCCATTTATGCCAACTCTCTGCTTCCTGTTAGCTTCTATCCATGCCAATCTTCTTTCTATGCCAATGTCACCCCCAATACCATGAGCTTTTATTTCCTGCAATAACCTTTGATGTGGCACTTTTACAAATGCTTTCTAGAAATCTAAGTACAGTATATTCACCGGTTCCCCTTTATCCACAGCACATGTGATTCCTTCAAAGAACTCCAATAAATTGGTTAAACTTGATTTCCTTTTTACCAAACCATGTAGACTCTGCCTGATTGCCGTGAATTTTTCTACCTACCCTGCTATAACATCTTTAATAATAGCTTCTAACATTTTCCCTATGACAGATGTTAGGCTAACTGGCCTATAGTTTCCTGCTTTCTGTCTCCCTCCCTTTTTGAATAAAGGAGCTCTATTTGCTATTTTCCAATCTAATGGAACCTTCCCCGAATCTAGGGAATTTTGAAAAATTAAAACCAGTGCATCAACTATCTCACTGGCCACTTCTTTCAAGGCCTTAGGGTGAACTCCATCCGGACCCGGGGATTTGTCAGCCCACAACCCCAACTATTTGCTCAATGCCACTTCCCTGGTGATTGTGATTCTCCTGAGTTCCTCCCCCACTTCCATTTCCTGATTTACAGCTGTTGAAAGAGTTACCACACATATTGAGGGTCTGGTGTCAGAAAGCCATTGTCTAGGCAGACCTCCACTCGCTCCGCTGGCAAGGTGAGCTTATCTGATGATTCGGTTGACTTTTGAAATGGGCCTGGACAGTCCCAGATATGAGCTGGGTCTGTTAACAGCTCTGCAACCATAGCGGGTTGTGTTGTGCGAGTGTCCTGGTTTTCGTTATGACAAAGGGTCTGTACAATGAAGAGTTAGATACCACCAGCTGAGAAAGAATTCTTTTGTTCTCGTAACTCCTGGGGGTTGCTCACAGGCAAAGGGCCAACCCTGTGGTCATGTGAATTGTAGCAGCCATCTTTTCAGGTTCAGCAGAAAGTCCCTTTTTTTGAAAAAACAATAGCAATAAGAATAAAGCTCTGGATTTCTTTTCGTGTCCCAGGAACCCAACACTGTTCTTACCCGATTTCCACGCAACTGCAGCTGCTAGTTAGAAATTAGGAACAGGAGGAGGCCATTCATCTGCATGAACCTGTTCCACTATTCAATGAGATGATGGCCGATCTGTATCTTAACTCCATTTACCCGCCTTGGTTCGATAGGAAAGTTTGAAGAGGGCCTAATTGATGTATTTCAGATGGTTAAAGGATTTGGTAGTCCAATTAGTGATAAACCCTCACCTCCGGCTGGGAGAGCCCAGAACAAAGGGGCATGAACCTAAAATTAGAGCGAGGCTGTTCAGTGGCGATGATAGGAAACATCTCTTCACATGAAGGGTAGAGGAATTTGGAACCCTCTCCCCCTAAATGTCTGGAGGTGTTGAGCGACAATTTGAGCTTTCAAGGTTAAGGTTGATGGATTATTGTTGGGTTAAGGTATCGAGGGATACGTAGAAAGACGCGTAAACGTGGTGGAGATCAGCCATAGTCGAACTGAATGGCGGAGCAAGTTTGAGGCTTCTTCCTGGTTGTTTATGTTGCTATGCTTACGACAGCAGTGACTGGGCTATGATTGGTCACAAAACATCATGGGCCATCCTGAAAATGTGGAAGTTGCTGCGGGACTACATATTTTGCCTCCTTATCTCATGTGGCTCTCGGTGTCTGTGTGTTGTTGCAGAGCCCTGACAATTATGGTGCTGATATATCAGAGTACAGACTGGAATGGGGAGAAGAAGGGGAGTCCATGGAACTAGTTTACTGTGGAATGGAGACGGCTTTCGAGCTCGACAACCTGAAACCAGCTGCACGTTACTGCTGCCGATTACAGGTAAGGGTTTACCAGCATCTGTAACACAGCTGCTCTCCTTGACCAACATGTCACCAGGTCTCTGCTGTTGGGTCTTCCCTACAACACGGCTATAAAGCATCAAGGCAGCCAGTCCGTTTATCTGAATAATATCCACTGACACGTTGGGTCCATCTTTTGGATGAGATTTGAAAACAGAGGCCCTGCCTGCCCTCTCCTGATGCTTCAGAGCACTTCACAGGCAATAGTAATAGTAGTAGGAAGTAGCTTTTGAAGTGTAGTCACTGTTGCAATATTGGAAACACCGCTGTCAAATTGTGCACAGCAAGATCGTACTAAGATCAAAGTGATATCAACCAGAACATCTCTTTTAAGCGATGTTACACCATATGCCTTGGTTCTAAACATGTGACCTTTCATCAGGAGTTGCTGGACCTGCTTTGGGAAAGCAAAGACTACAGTCCTGTCACTGTATAACACCGGGGTACAGTACTGGTGGGGACAGGTCTGTCACTGTATAACACTGGGGTACAGTACTGGTGGGGACAGGTCTGTCACTGTATAACACTGGGGTACAGTACTGGTGGGGACAGGTCTGTCACTGTATAACACTGGGGTACAGTACTGGTGGGGACAGGTCTGTCACTGTATAACACTGGGGTACAGTACTGGTGGGGACGGGTCTGTCACTGTATTACACTGGGGTACAGTACTGGTGGGGACAGGTCTGTCACTGTATAACACTGGGGTACAGTACTGGTGGGGACAGGTCTGTCACTGTATAACACTGGGTACAGTACTGGTGGAGACAGGTCTGTCACTGTATAACACTGGGGTACAGTACTGGTGGGGACAGGTCTGTCACTGTATAACACTGGGGTACAGTACTGGTGGGGACGGGTCTGTCACTGTATAACTGGGGTACAGTACTGGTGGGGACGGGTCTGTCACTGTATAACACTGGGGTACAGTACTGGCGGGGATGGGTCTGTCACTGTATAACACTGGGGTACAGTACTGGTGGGGACGGGTCTGTCACTATGTAACACTGGGGTACAGTACTGGTGGGGTCAGGTCCGTCCTACAATTCCCTTCAGTTTCTGGTTCATCGTTTATTTTTGCCGCAAATTTTGTTAAAAAGTAATTGTGACAGGATGAGAAAGAACAATGCCTGCTCTCTCGGCTACACCGCAGCATCCAATCTTTATTCATCAGTAGGCACCAGCTGATAATTAATCGCTGTTAAGCTGCGAGGAACCGATCCTCTGAATACATCTCCATTTCACATAATCGATGTGTTCCTGAAGCAAGTTAGTGAGTGATACTGATGCATGAGGCACAGGCCACTATACGATTTGAAATGCCCTTTGAACATTTTTTTTAGACACACATTTAAATAAAGAGAGGCAAGTTTTTGTCACCTCTATCATTAAATTTTATTCCCTGTTTGGGTTCTGAATGCGAAGCTAATGACATTTCATTCTGAATGTAATTGTGCCAATTTCACAAATGTGATTTTGATTTCAGGACTCATCGACACACACGTAGACCCCATCGCCTCCACTCGCTTAGCTGCAGGAGCCTGACACAAGGCTTTTTAGTTCTTTTTTTAAGTTCTGCTGATGGGTCTGTCACCCATCTTTTATTTTGGGTGGGTGGGTGGGTAGAGGAGGAGGCCATTCGGCCCCTGAGACTGTTCTGTAAGTGGCTGGTCCACAGCTCATTTCCCAGCTTTGCCCCATCCCCCACAACACGCTTCCCCAGCAAAGACCCAGTAATCCCCGTTTTAAATAATTGATCCTCTGCATCTGCAGTTCTTTGTGACGAGTTAGTTCCAGATTTCCACTGCCCTTAGTGTGAGGAAGTGTTCCCTGATTTCGCCCTTCAATGAATGTCCCCACTCTAATTTCAGGATCATGTCCCTTTGTTCTGCATTCCCCCATGCCAGACAGAACAGTTTCTGTGTGTCTAGCCGGCCTCGTTATCATTTCGAACCCCACTCCTCAATCTTCTGTGTTTCAAGGAATGCAAACCTGGCTTATGAAACCTGACCTTATAATTTAACCCTTTGGACTCCAATATAATTCTGATGAATCTGCACTGCATTCCCTCCAAGGACAGTGTATCCTTCCTGGGGTGCGGTGTTGAAAACTGAACCCAGTTACTCCAGATGGGGTCTGATCAGAGCTCTGTGTGCCTGTAACATAACTTCAAGCCTTTGCTATTCCAGCACTCTTGAGATGAATATTCCATTAACCTTTTTGATTATTGGTTGTATCTGTGCACTAGCTTTTAAGGATTTGCGATGATGGATTCTCTTTACTCCTGCGCAACTCCTCATTTCTCACATATGAGCATACGAATCAGGAGCAGGAGTAGGCCACTCAGCCCCTCGAGCCTGATTCACCATTCAATAAGATCGTGGCTGATCTGACTGTAACCTCAACTCCTCGTTTCTGCCTACCCCCGATAACCTTTCACCCCCTTGCTTATCAAGAATCTATCTAGCTCTGCCTTAAATATATTCAAAGGTTCTGCTCCTACCTCCTTGTGAGGAAGAGAGTTCCAAAGATTCTCAACCCTCTGAGAGAAAGAATTTCACCTCATCTCTGTCTTAAATGAGCGACCCCTTATTTTTAAACAGTGATCCCCCTAATTCTGGATTCTCCCACAAGTGGAAACATCCTCTCCATATCCACCTAACCCTAACCCTAACCCTAACCCTGTCAAGACCCCTCGAGATCTTGTATGTTTCAATCAAGTTGCCTCTTACTTTTCTAAACTCCAGCAGATACAAGCCTGGCCTGGCCAGCCTTTCCTCATAAGACAACCCACCCATTCCAGTAAATTATTAGTCCAGTAAACCTTCTCTGAACTGCTCCCAACACATTTACATTCTTCCTCAAATAAAGAGACCAGTACTGTACACAGTGCTCCAGATGTGGTCTCAGCAACACCCTGTGTAACTGAAGCATAACCTCCCTACGTTTGTAATCAATTCCCATCACAATAAACAATAACATTCTATTAGCTTTCCTAATTACCTGCTGTACCTGCATATTAACCATTTGTGATTCATGCACTAGGACACCCAGATCCCTCTGCATCTCAGAGCTCTGCAATCTCTCACCATTTAAATAATATGCTTATTTTTTATTCTTCCTGCCAAAATGGACAACTTCACATTTTCCCACATTATACTCCAGTTGTCAGATCTTTGCCCACTCACCTAACCTATCTATATCCTTTTGTAGGCTCCTTATGCCCTCTTCGCAACCCAGCTCACCATTACGAAAATATTCCTGTTTGTCTTTCCCTTATTTGAGGTGGTTGGCCCCATACATCCCTACACTGAACTCAGTTTTCCACATTTTTGCCCACTCACTTTATCTCTTATGGAACCATAGAATCATGCAGCACAGAAAGTGGCCATTTGATCCATTGTAGCTGTGCTGCCTCTTCTAAGGAGCAATCCTATTTGAAAGATATATTATTTGAAGTTATATGACTCTTCTTCAGAGCTGAAGAAGAGTCATACAGACCTGAAACGTTAACTCTGTTTCTCTCTGCACAGATGCTGCCAGACCTGCTTGGTTTTTCCAGCATTTTCTGTTTTTATTTTAGATTTCCAGCGCCTGCAGTATTTTGCTTTCACCTCGGTTTTAATGCTTCCTTTGAGAGATAGCACCTCCAACAGTGCAGCACTCCCTCAGTACTGCACCAGGGTTGTCAGCCTAGATCATGTGCTCCAGTCTCTGGAGCAGGATCCAAACCCACAGCCTCTGACTCTGACACGAGGAGTTGCTACCCACTTAAAAATCAGAGGGTGGGTTTAGGAGAGGGTAATGCTTGCTGGAAAACCTGGACCGATAAAGAAGAGGGCATCAAATTTGAAGGACAGTTACAAAGTGCGGAAAGTGGTGAAGATAATTATAAACCAAGCACAGAGAACTTGAATGGTCATTCAGATGAATAGCAAAAATTAGAATGTTATTTTGTTGAGGTGCATGAACATTAACTGGCCCTCGGGGCTGAATCGGTTTCTCCTGACATTACTCAAACGGTAATGAGCAGGCCTGCTGACAAAGTTGTAATTATTCTCTCAAATTATCTCACTCTTATATTCACCTGTAATTCTTATATCAATATTAATAGTAATAATGCTTTAGAAACTTCAAGTGAAGAGGTGATGACGCATGCTGTTAAACTCGGGTGTTTATTGCAGCATCCACAATGCAGGGCCCAGAAATGCAGTTTTTAGAAACACACAGAAGAGCATTAGCCAAACGAACCAGGCCTTTTTCATAAATTACCCAGCTAACTTCTCAACAACAATAGCAACAACTTGTGCTTATATAGTTTTTTAAAAGTTCATTAACAGGATGTGGGCATCGCTGGCTAGACCAGCATTTATTGCCCATCCCTAGTTGCCCCTTGAGAAGGTGGTGGTGAGCTGCCTTCTTGAACCGCTGCAGTCCATGTGGTGTAGGTACACCCACAGTGCAGTTAGGGAGGGAGTTCCAGGATTTTGACCCAGCGACAGTGAAGGAATGGCCGATATATTTCCAAGTCAGGGTGGTGAGTGGCTTGGAGGGGAACTTCCAGGTGTTGGTGTTCCCATCTATCTGCTGTCCTTGTCCTTCTAGATGGCAGTGGTCATGGGTTTGGAAGGTGCTGTCTAAGGAGCATTGGTGAGTTCCTGCAGTGCATCTTGTTGAGCCTGAGCCTTTAACATAATGAAATGCACTGAGAGGTGTCACCGAAGCATTCACAGAATCTCAGAATTGTTACAGAGCAGGAGGCCATTCAGCCCATCGTGTCTGCACTGATTCTCCGTATGAGCAATTTGCCTAGTGCCATTCTCCTGCCTTCTCCGAGTAACTCACTCCTTTTTAGATAATGATCTAATTCCCTTTGACTGCCTCCATTGAATCTGCCTCCACCACACTCTCAGGCAGAGATTCCAGACCTTAGCCGTTCTCTGCTGAAATAATCTTTCATACATATCACTTTTGCTTCTTTTGCCAAATACTTTAAGCCTGTGCCCCCTTGTTCTCAATTCTTTCACAAGTGGGAACAGTTTCACCCTATCTACTCTGTCCAGACCCCTCATGATTTTGAACACCTCTATCAAATCTCCTCTCAACCTTCTCTTCTCCAAAGAAAACAGTTCCAACTTCTCCAGTCTATGTTCATAACTGTAATCCCTCACTTCATTCTCATGAATCTTTTCTGCACTCTCTCCAATGCCTCTACCTCCTTCCTAAAGTGCTGTGCCCAGAACTGGAAGCAATACTTCCAGTTGAGGCCGAACTAGTATCTTATACAAGTTCAACATAACCTCCTTGCTCTTGTAGTCAATGCCCCTATTAATGAAGTCCAGGGCACTATATGCTTCATTAACCACTCTCTCAGCCTGTCCTGCCACCTTCAATGATTTATGCACATATACAGCCAGGTTCGTCTGCTTCTGCACCCCCTTTAGAGTTGTATCCTTTATTTTATATTGTCTCTCCACGTTCTTCCGACCAGAATGAATCACTTCACATTTCTCAGCATGGATCTTCATCTGCCACTTGCCTGCCCACTCCACCAACTTGTCTATGTCCTTTTGAACTTCTACACCGTCCTCCTCATAGTTCACAATGCTGTTAAGTTTTGTAGCATCTTTCAAGTTTTGAAATCGTGCCTTGTACACAGAGGTCTAGGTCATTAATGTATATCAGGAAGTCCAAGGTCCCGACACTGACCCCTGGAGAACTCCACTACGAACATTCCTCCAGCCTGAAAAATATCCATTCATTACTCTGTTTCCTGTCACTCAGCCAATTTTGCATCTGTGTTGCTACTGTCCCTTTTATTCCATGAGTTACAATTTTTCTCACCAGTCTGTTGTGTGGCACCTCCTTTTGGAAGTCCATGTACACCACATCAACAGCATGGCCCTCATTAACCCTCTGTTACCTCTTCAAAAAACTCCAACAACCCAGTAAAACATGATCTACTCTTAACAAAACCATGCTGGCTTCCTTGAATTTACCCACACTCGTCCATGTGACTATTAATTTTGGCCTGAATTATTGTTTCAAGAAGTTAAACCGAAGTTAAACTGACTGATCTGTAGTTGTTGGGTTTATCTTTAACACCCTTTTTTGAACAAGGGTGTAACGTTTGCAATCCCCCAGTCTTCTGGCACCGCCCCTGAGCCTAAGGAAGACTGAAAAATTATGCCATTTCCACTCTCCCTTCTCACTGTATCCTTGGACCTGATCCAGCTCCTGGTGCTTTTATCAACTTTTAAGCATACACAGCCTATCTAATACCTCCTCCTGATCAATTTTAAATCCATCTAGTGTGTTAGTTAGCTGCTTTTACCATGGCCGGGGTAGCATATTCTTCCTTGATAAAGACAGGTGCAAAGTATTCATTTAATACCCCAGCTATGGCCTCTGCCTCCATGTGCAAATCCCCTTCTTGGTCCTTAATCAGCCCTGCCCCTCCTTTTACCACCTTTTTACGATTTATATGCCTGTAGAAGACTTTGGCATTCCCTTTTATGTTAGCTACCAGTCTCTTCTCTTACTCCTTCTTTGCTTCTCTTAGTTCTTCACCTTCCCTCTGAACCTCCTATAATCAGCCTGGTTCTCTGTTGTATTTTCCACCTGACATCTGTCATAAGCACACTTTTCCTTCTTCATTTTAATCTCTTATCTCTTGTCGCCCAGGGAGCTCTGGATTTGTTTACCCTACCTTTGCCGTTCGATGGAATATATCTTGACTGTGTCCGAACTATCTCTTCCTTGAAGGTAGCCCATTGTTCAGCTGCTGTTTTTCCTGCCAACCTCTGACCCCAATTTATTCGTCCCAGATCCGCTCTTACCCCATTGAAGTTGACTTTTCCCCAGTTATTTTTTTCTTACTCTAGACTGTTCTTTGTCCTTTTCCATAGTCAGCCTAAGGCGTATGATCCAATGATCACTGTCCCCTAAATGTTTGCCGACTGATGCTTGATCTATTTGGCCACCATCTTTTTTATTCTTTCACGGGACATTGGCTTTCCTGGCTAGATCAGCATTTTTATTGCCCATCCCTAATTGTCAACATTTGATTCCAATTTATTCGGCTCAGATCCATTCCGACCTCTGTTGAGGTTGGCTTTCCCCAGTTAATTATCCTTACCCTGAATTGCTCTTTATCCTTTTCCACAGCCAACCCAAACCTCATGATACAATGATCACTGTCCCCTGAATGTTCTCCTACTGACACATGATCCACTTGGCCCACCTCATCCCCAAGTACCAGGTCTAGCAGTTCCCCCTTCCTCATTGGACTGGAAACATACTGCTGGAGAAATTTTTTGTGAACACGCTCTAGGAATTCTTGTCCCTCTCTGTCCTTTACGCTAATACTATCCCAGTCTATATTCAGATAATTAAAGTCCCCCATTATAAGTATTTTATAATTTTTGCATCCCCTGTAATTCCCTTGCAAACCTGTTCCTCTACATCTTTCCCACTGGTTGGTGACCTATAGACAATACCGAGTAATGTAATTGCGTCTTTTATGTTCCATAGATCTATCCAAATAGATTCTGTCCTTGACTCCTCTGGGACATCCTTTCTCTCCAGCACTGCAATGCTCTCCGTGATCAATACCGCCACCCTTCCCCGTTTCTTCCTTTCCTATCTTTCCTGAGCACTTTGTACCCAGGAATTTGAACACCCAGTCCTGTCCTTCGTTGAGCCAGGTCTCTGTTATGGAGACAATATTGTATTTCCACATTGCAATCTGCACCTGTAACTCTCAATCTTATTTACTACACCCCATGCATTTACAGACATGCACAGTAGCTCTGATTTAGATTTTATTACTTTCTTCCTTACCCTGACCTCACCTAATAACTTATTGTTCCGTACTCTAGTGCTATCTATCTCCCCCAGCATTCTGTGCACCTTGGAACTCCTCTCTGATATGACCTCTTGGTTCCTGCCAAGTCTGTTTAGGTGCAACCTGTCTGGCCTGTATAGGTCCCATCTCCCCCAGAGCCAGCCAGTCCCAATGTCCCAAGAACCATAAGCCCCCCCTCTTGCACCATCTCTCCAGCCACACATTCATCTGATTGCCCTACTATCTATATACTCACTTGCACATGGCACTGGGAGTAATCCAGAGATTGTTACCTTTGAGGTCCTGCTTGCAAATTTCCTAGCCCATTAAATTCTGACTGCAGGACCACATCCCTTTTTCTGCCTATGTCAGTCATGCCAATGTGTACTACAGCTGCTGTCTGTTTATCCTCCTGTTCAGGGAACTATGCTCAGTGACATCTTGACCCTGGCACCAGGGAGGAAACACACCATTCTGGACTCTCAACTGTGGCTGCAGAAATGCCTATCTGTTCCTCTAACTATCAAATCACCTTTCACTAAAGCTCTTCCAGACACAGAAACATAGAAAATAGGAGCAGGAGTAGGTCATTCAGCCCATCGAGCCTGCTCCACCATTCAATATGATCATGGCTGATCCTCTATCTCAACGCCATACACCCGCTCTCTCCCCATACCCCTTGATGCCTTTAGAGTCCAAAAATCTATCTATTTCCTTCTTAAATATATTCAGTGACTTGGCCTCCACAGCCTCCTGTGGTAGAGAATTCCACCCTCTGAGTGAAGAAATTTCTCCTCATCTCAGTCCTAAATGGTCTACCTTGTATCCTGAGACTGTGTCCCCTTGTCCTAGACCCTTCACCCAGAGGAAACATCATCCCTGCATCCAGTCTGTGCAGCCCTGTGGCAAATGGATCTTAAGCTGGAAAGTGTGAGGTAATACCCTTGGGCAGGGCTAACAAGGCAAGAGATTACACTATGAATGGTAGGACCCTGGAAAGTAAGGAAGATCAGAAGGACCTTGGTGTGCATATCCACAGATCCCTGAAGGTAGCGGGACAGGTAGATAAGGTGGTTAAGAAGGCATATGGGATATTAGCCTTTATTAGCCGAGGCATAGAATACAAGAGCAGGGAGGTTATGCTGGGACTGTATAAAACGCTGGTTAGGCCACAAATGGAGTACTGTGTGCAGCACTGGTCACCACATTATAGGAAGGATGTGATTGCACTGTAGATGGTGCAAAGGAGATTTACCAGGATGCTGCCTGGGCTGGAGGGTCTGAGCTATGAGGAAAGATTGGATAGACTGGGGTTGTTTTCCTAGGTGCAGTGAAGGTTGAGAGGGGACCTGATAAAGGTGTATAAGATTATGAGGGACATAGATAGGGTAGATAGGAAGGCACTTTTTCCATTAGCAGAAGGATCAATAACCAGGAGGCATAGACTTAAGGTAAGAGGTAGAAGGCTAAGAGGGGAGTTGAGGAGAAATTTTTTCACCCAGAAGGTGGTGGGAGTCTGGAACTCACTGCCTGAAAGGGTGGTTGAATCAGAAACTCTCATAACATTTAAGTATTTAGATATTCACTTGTGTTGCCATTGCCTCCAGGGCTATGGGCCAAGCACTGGAAGATGGGATTAATGCAGTCAGATCTTTGTTGACCGGTGCGGACATGATGGGCCGAATGGCCTCCTGTGCTGTAAACATCTATGAGTCTATAATTTTGTGTGGTTCAATGTACCCCCTGTACAGCTGAGCCACCCATGGTGCCATGGACTTGGCTGTGGCTGCACTCCCCACATGAGCCATCTCTCTCATCAGTATTCTGAACTGAATACTGGTTGGAGAGTGGGATGCACTCAAGGGACTCCTGCACTACCGGCCTATTCTTTTTTGACTGGTGGTCACCCATTCCTTCCCTCCACGTATACTCTTTAACTGCGGGTGGCCACATCTATAAACGTGCTATCCATGTAGCTCTCAACCTCACAGCTGCACCGACATACCCCCCAGTCAGACTCCTGATCCTGTCAGCCCAGAAAGGATATCTTCTCTCACTTACCCGAGAGTCTTTCGATCCTTCCTTCCAGCTCTAACATGGCGTGAAAACCATGGCAGGTTCCCCGGTCAGGCGCTGGTTGAATTACCCTCGGGGCCTTAATGGGCACAACAGGCTCCACATGAATGGACAAGGCCATGCTATTCACTGTGGAACCCAAACATTGAAGATGGTGGGAGAAGATTGGGTTACTGAGAAGCAACCAGGTCATTTTTAACTGGCCTTTTGCACAATGCCCCACCCCCCAACCACCCCACAAAACTCTCCCGCTGTATCCTTCACTCTACCATTGGCCAGCTGGGCCGGAAGCTCTGGAATTCTCTCTCTAAACCTCTCCTCCTCTTTTAAGAGGCACCTTCAAACCTACCTCTTTGACCAATCTTTTGGTCACCACCTAACAGCTCCTTATGTGGCTCCGTGTCATACTTGGCCTGACTAAAGCCACTATGAAATATTTCAGGATGGCTTTAACTACACCAAAGGTGCTATATAAACGCAAGTCTGTTGTTGTCCTCGATGTCGGACAGGTGGGGGTTAAAATTTGGACCCGGTGACTTGGGCAAGTCTGCAGTAAAAGTCATCCTGAGTTCATTGCTACATTTGGTTTGATGTCTGGTTATTAGCAAAATAAATTAAACTGTCTATGAGCTACAGGCAGTAAAACAGTTGCAATCAAATCTGTGTTACACTTGAAGAAATGAGTTTGAGAACTGGCCATTTTCTCCCATGGAGCCATATTAGTGTCTCTTCCCATAAATAACAACTTCAGATTTTCAGACTGGTTGCAACATTGAGTTAGAGCGCTGGTGACTGGGGAATCGGGGAATCCAATTAAGCCCAGAATGTGGATATAGACGAAACAAAGAACTTGCATTTTTATAGCGCCTTTGGCTACCTCAGGGCATCCCGAAGTGCTTCACAGCCAAAGAACTCTCTTTGCATTATAGCCATGTTGTAACTTAAAAAGACATGGCAGCCAATTAGCACACAGTAAGACCCCAAAAATAGCATTGAGATAAATGACCAGGTCACCTTTTCAACTTTCATTTTATTTTATGTGCGGCAAAGCCAGCATTTTTTGCTCATCCCTAATTGCCCTTGAACTGATTGGCACAGTAGGCCATTTCGAAGGGCAGTTAAGAGTCACTGTGGGTCACATGTTGGCCAGACCAGGCATGGATGGCAGATTTCCTTCCCTAAAGAGAAGATGGATTTTTTTACAACAATCGATGATAGTTTCATGGTCACCATCACTGAGACTAGCTTTTGGTTCCAGATTTATTAATTGAATTTAAATTCCATGGTTGAACCCAGATCCCAAAAAGCACTCTGGATTACTAGTCCAGTGACAGTACTACTACACCACTGTCTCCCCTGTTTAAATGATGTTGGTTAAAGGTTAAGTATTGGTCCTAGACAGAAAGCTAAGACCCTAAGAGCTGTGTTGATTCGTTCCCATATACACGCACGTGCGCATGCGCACACACACACACACACACAAACACACATGTGCACACAAACAGACAACAGAAACCAACCTGCTCTCTAATATGAATTGGATGGGCTGAGTTGAGAGTGTAGGCCAGTTGATGTGATAGGTTCAACTGAAAACCTGACAAGAAGGATCTTTTGGAGGACAATTAGAATGTTTCTATCCTCTGTTGTTATTGACTAGACCATGATTGGCTGAGAGAGTAAAAAGGGCAGGTATAGAGTTTCCAACTCAGACTGGAAGGACTCCTGGACGTTTCATCACATGACTGCCCATCTCCAATTGGCCTGGCCTGCTGGCCGGTCTTGTTTTTTTCCAATATCTCTAATATTCTTACAACTAGTCAAACAAGAGTGCGTAAATAAATTGGTAGAAGACACAATTATTTTTAATTCCTCTGAAGGTTGTTATCTGGGGATCGGTGCCCAGGAGATTGATCTTTAACTCCTGGAGACCCCAGGACAATCTAGGTCTAAAGTATAAGAGGTGATGATGAATTTTGTAAAAATACAGTTTGAGCACTGTGTGCAGGCTTGGGATCCCATTATAGAAAGGACATTAAACACATAGTGAGCAGACAATATAGGTTCCCCATGACGATAGCAAGGATAGAAGCTATGGTTGCTAGGACTATTCCCAATGCAGCAGAGAAACAAAAGCAAGATTGAGGACATTTCCGAATGTCAGCTGTTTACTGCAGATTTTCTCTCCTTGTTCTTTTGGCATTTTCTCCTCCAGGTTTGGTTTATTTGCAAACTGCTGACTCTGAGACCCATCAAAGATCCCAGGGCAGCAGTTGGAGCAAGAGCACAGGAGTTCTCCGCTGTGTCCTGGCCAATATTTATCCCTTAAACAACATCACAAAAGCAGATTACCTGGTCATTATTACAATGATGTTTGTGGGAGCTTGCAATTCACAAATTGGCTGCTGCATTGTCTACATTGCAACAGTGACTACACTTCATTGGCTGTAAAATGCTTTGGAGCCATTCTGTGGTGATGAAAGGCATTATAGAAATCCAAAGTTCTTTCTGAAAACCCCCTTGCCTAGTCTTTATTTCCAAATGATGAGAAGAAGGACACAATTTTTCTACAAGCGATTAGATCGGAGAAGTTGGGACTGTTCTCCTTGGAGGAGAGAAGGTTGAGAGGAGATTTGATAGAAGTGTTTAAAATCATGAGGGGCCTGGACAGAGTAGATAGGGCAAAACCATTGGTGGAAATGCCGAGAACAAGGGGGCACAGATCGGCAAAAGAATCAATGGAGACACGAGGAGAAACTTTTTCATGCAGCGAGTGGTTGGGATCTGGAATTCACTGTGTGGTGAAGTCAGATTCAATTGAGTCATTTGAGGAAATTAGAATTTTTTTTATTCACTCATGAGATGTGGGCATCACTGGCTAGGCCAGCATTTATTGCTCATCCCTAATTGCCCCTGTTTAGAGGGTATTTCAGAGTCAACCACATTGTTGTGGGTTGGAATTCACATGTAGGCCAGACCAGGCAAGGACAGCAGATTTCCTTCCCTAAAGGACATTAGTGAAGGAGATGGATTTTTACGACAATTGGCAATGGTTTCGTGGTCATTATCAGACTTTTAATTCCAGATTTTTATTGAATTCAAATTCCACCATCTGCTGTGGTGGGATTCAAACCCAGGTCCCCAGACCATCACCGAGTCTCTGGGTTACCAGCCCAGTGACAACACCACTATCCCACCACCTCTCCGTATTATCTGAAAAGGAAGAACAACATGCAGGGCTACAGGAGAAGGTGGGGATATGGCACTCGGTGAATTGTGCCTTTGGAGAGCCAGCACAGACACAACGGGCCGAATGGCCGCCTCCTGTGCTGTAACCATTCTGTGATTCAATGGAAAGTTCAGAGCAGCCAGTTGGAAAAGTTCCGACAGTGATTCTCTCACCTCCTGTTCCACACCTGGCTAAAATCAAGACCATCAGGGAGCTGCTATCAGCCCTGGACCTCTGGTTAAATCTTACGTCTTCACCTTGTTCTCTTGACGTCACCGTAGGCGCAATGCGCGATTTTGCAGTCCATGCACGACGAGAATATAATTATTGTTAATCGCACGACAGATTTTCACTGGATTATAATTCTGGGCAGTGTTTCAGAGAATCCTGAACTGTATAATTAAAATAGATGGTCATCAGTGCTAGGCACATGCAGAATCTAATTGGATGGATCATTAACTACCTTAGGCGCAGTAAAATTTATTGATCACCCCCAACGTATTGACCCAATTTTCTTCCTGCTTTGAGTGAAAATAATGTAGACTGCTTTGATCATTGTTACCTGATGATAGAATCATACAGAAGGTTTTCACCAATCCTTCAATCGGGAAATCATAACAACTTGCAACATAAAAAAATTCTCCTCCTGTCCTCTCTGGTTCTTTTGACAGTTACCTTAAATATGTGTCCTCTGGTTACCCATCCAATAGAAACTGTTTCTCCTTCTCTACCCTATCAAAACTTTGAATGCCTCAATTAAATCTCGCCTTAGCCTTCTGTGCTCTGGGGAGAACAACGCCAGCTTCTGCAATCCCTCCACATAACTGAAGTCTCTCATCCCTGGGACCATTCTAGTAAACCTGGTCTGCACCCTGTCCAAGACCGTGACATGAATGTCCCCTTTAAGATGTGCACATGCGCGGCGACACAGCAATCTTAAAGGGGCCACGCAGTGTGACGAAGAAAAATTAGAGAAAGATCATTGCTTGACATCCCTCCTAACATGTGGTGTTCAGAATTAGACACTGCTCCGACTGGGGCCTAATCAGTGTGATTATGTAGCCTACACCTCCATTTATCAATTTATCAATAGGGATGCCATTTACTTTTATAACCGTCTCATCAACTTGCCCACCATCTGCAAAGACCTGTGCACGTATTACCCCCACCCTCCCCACAAGGTCTCTCTGTTCCTGCATTGTGGTGCTCATTATTCCTAGAAAGGTCCACAGAAATCGCCTTGCACCTATTCACAATTCAGGGCTCTCTACTCCGTGAGCCCAAAGTGGGAAATGCCCAGAAGAAAAGGCAGATTCTCTTTCTTGACGCTCCGATTTTCGCTTTGCTCTTCTGAACATTCCCCTCTTCTTCCTGCATTCCAGGCCCTTTTTGCGTTGTCTCCTGCCCTCACACATTCACCACCTAGTACCTCAGAACACAGCTTCCCCAGCTCCCTTGGTCAAAACTCCAGAGACTTGAGCTCATAATATAGGCTGACACTCCCAGTGCAGCACTGAGGGAGTATGGCACTGTTGGAGGTGCTGCCTTTTGACTGAGATGATTGACCAAGGCCCCCTCTGCCCCCTCAGGTAAATTTACCAAATTCCAGGGCACTGTTTCGAAGAAGAGCAGGGTAGTTCTCCCCAGTGCCCTGGGCAATGTTTAGCCTCCAACCAACATCTATAAGCACAGATAAACTGCTCATTATCACATTGCTGTTTGTGGGAGCTTGCTGTGCGCAAATTGGCTACTATGTTCCCTACCTTGCAACGGTGACCAGTCTTCAAAAAAGGACTTCATTGGTTGTGACTAACGTTGTGAAAAGCCGCTTTAGAAATGCATGTTCCTTTGTCATGTTCGTTCCTCTAACAATCTACAGGCTTTTCAAACACAAACTCCATGGGGCAGAATTTCACGGCCTCGTTTCGTTGGGGACGGGGCTGTAAAATGCAGCGAGACATTCTATTGGCTTCGGCGGGAATGTAAAATCCCACTGCCGTACAATCTCGCCCCATGTCACCAGAAGATAACCCAGAGACCCGGGGTAACACTCTGGGGACCCGGGTTTGATCCCATCAAGGCAGGTGGTGGAATTCGAATTCAAGAAAAAATCTGGAATTAAAAGCCTAATGACGACCATTGTAGATTGTCGTTAAAAACCCATCTGGTTCACGAATGTCCCTTTAGGGAAGGAAATCTGCCGTCCTTACCCGGCCTGGCCTACATGTGACTCCAGACCCACAGCAATGTGGTTGACTCTTTAAACAAAAACGCCCTCTGGAATGGCACCGCCACCTTCTCAAGGACAATTAGGGATGGGTCATAAATGCTGGCCTAGCCAGTGATGTCCACATCCCTTCAGCGAACATAAAAAAAGACATCAGTTTCACACCTGCACTCTGTGACTGCAATGGGGTTCTGTTCTGTGAGCCTTTCAATAAGGCCGTCAATAATAAAAGGGGCTTTGCAGCAATCAAACTGAGAGTGGATCATGTTAACCCTATGCTCACAATTGCTAATAACATAAATACACTTCCTAGGAAGTGCGGGGCCTAGGAGTGAATGTCCACAGACCCCTGAAAGTAGTGGGACAGGTAGATAAGGTGGTTAAGAAGGCATATGAGATACTTGCCTTTATTAGCCATAGAATACAAGAGCAAGGCATAGAATACAAGAGCAAGGGAGGTTATGCTGGAACTATATAAAACACTAGTTAGGCCACAACTTGAGTACTGTGTACAGTTCTGGTCACCTCATTACAGAAAGGATGTAATTGGATGAGAGAGGGTACAGAGGAGATTTAGGAGGATGTTGCCAGGACTGGAAAATTGCAGTTATGAGGGAAGATTGGAAAGGCTGGGGTTGTTCTCCTTGGAGCAGAGGAGGCTGAGGGATAATCTGATTGAGATGTACAAGGTTATGAGGGATCTGGATAAAGTGGATGGGAAGAGCCTATTTCCCTCAGCAGAGAGGTCAGTGACTAGAGGGCATAGATTTAAAGTGATTGGTAGAGAGATTAGAGGGAGGATGGTTGGGAAACATTTTTTTCGCCCAGAGGGTGGTGGGGGGTGGGGAACTCACTGCCTGATAGGGTGCTAAAGGCGGAAACCCCCCCCAACTCCATTTAAAAGGTGTCTGGATCTGCACCTCAAGTTCTGTAACCCGCAGGGCTACGGACTAAATGCTGGAAAATGGGTTTAAGCTGGGTGGCTCGATTTTTTTCGCTGGCACAGACACGATGGGCCGAGTGGCCCCCATCTTGTGTGCCGTAAATACTTCTCCATTTTCTAAATTTTCCCGATTCCTGTAAAGGAGGGACGTGCAGGAATGCGAATTGTTCCTTAGGAGAGCTAACACGGACATGATGGGCTGAATGGCTTTTTTTACTGTATCGATTCTAGGATTTTAAATAGGAGGAGGACATTCAGCCCCTCGAATAAAATCACAGTTCGCCCCCACGTTCCTGCCTGTTCTCCATATCCCTCGATTCCTTTTGCTGTTGGTTTGAATATCATTAATTTTAATGGTAATTGACATTGAGGAGCTGAGGGGCAGTTTTTTTTATGTAGCGAATTTGTTGTTCATTCATGGGATGTGGGTGTCGCTGGCTGGGCCAGCATTTATTGCCCATCCCTAATTGCCCTTGAGAAGGTGGTGGTGAGCTGCCTTCTTGAGCCGCTGCAGTTGTTGTGATCTGGAGTGAAAGGGCAGGAAATTGAATAGTAACTCCTGAAAGGCAATTGGATAAATATTTGAAGGGTAAAAATTTACAAGATGATGGGGAAATAGCAGGGGAGACTTGGCCTAATCAGAAAACACTCTCAAAGAGCTGGCTAAGGCATGATGGGCCAGAATCACAGAGGGCTGAATGGCCTTCTCTTATACTGCAACATTCTATGATTCTACCACCAAGCATTTGGCTTTGCTTTGGATGATGGGATTGTCACCTTGCAAAAGGCAGCCAGGTGGACTCTCACAATGAATGTTTGGCACCATGTAGGGTCCTTCCTAGCCCCCGGTGCTGGGTCCTTCAGGATGGGTTATGAATATTGGGCCTAGGTTTCCTTCTTGATGTGGGGCAGGTCTTTAGTGATCTCTTGACAGTGTGCTCTCTTTCCCTTTCTGCTTAGGCTACTAACCAGGCAGGTGCGGGGCCTTACAGCAGTGTGGTCACCCACACAACCCCCGCCTCAGTCCCCGCTGCTGTCTCCACCCTCTACGTCTTGGATGACCAACACCTGGACCCTTGTCTGACCTCGACTTCCACCTGCCTCGCGGTCAAGTGGGCTGAACCATGCAGTAACGGGTCTGAGATCCTCTCGTACAGCATAGACCTCGGAGAGAGCCAGCTAACTGTGGACAATGTCACGGCCTATGTCATACGGGATCTCCTGCCAGACACCTCCTACAGGTAATTGTCTCATCACATAGTGTGGGCCCTCAGCCACACACTCGAAGCAGCTGGTACCCTCTAGTGGACCTTAGGGTTGGAGTCAGGAGCTTTGTGCTGGGTAGAAACTTTACTGGGAGGGTGAGGGCGGGGTGAAGAGGGAGAATACAGTCAATGATGACAACTCCCTGGGCTAGGAAGTGGGAACAATCATTGGAGTTGTGGAAAAGAATCAGACTCAACTGCGATGCTGCCTGTTGTTGAATAGCCTGCCAACAATCACTATCTTGGTTCAGAAATTTGTACAGGGAATTCTAGGTGCAAACTGGAAAGAGCAGCAAAAATAGTTTTTTTTTAATTCATTGATGAGGTGTGGGCATTGCTGAATGTGAATGTACAGTCGTTGAGCGTGTTTGAGGCAGGAGTTGATAGGTCCATGTTTACAAAGGGAATGGAGGGCTGTCGGGATTGGGCAGGAAAAAGAAGATGAGGGGTAGAAGATCAGCTGTGATCTGATTGAATGGTGGAGCAGGCTTGAGGGGCTGAATGGCCTACTTCTGCCCCCATCCCCCCACCCTATTTTTATGTTCTTATGATGACCATCTTTCTTAAATTGATAATCCAAAAGGCAGAGCCAAAATCCAGAGCGACCATATCAGGCTAACAATGACCCACCAAAGTCAGCAGACTGGGGAAATGGGGATGCTGAGACAGTACAATCTGAATGGTATTATTGTGAGGAGGGGTGCAATCGCAGAGGGATCTGGGGGTGCACATTCACAAAGGTGTCAGGACAAGATGATAAGGCGGTTGAGAAAGTGCTTTGTAAACAAGGGTACTGAACACGGAAACAACAAAGCCATGTTAAGCTTTTACAAATTTCGGGTTTGGCTTCAGCAGGGGTATTGTGTCCAATTCTGGGCACCCCTTTCAAAAAGAATGTCATGACCTAAGAGGGTGTAGAGGAGGTTAATCAGGATGATATCAGGGATGAGGGGCTTCAGTTAATGTGGAGAGACTGGGAAAGCTGGTATTGTTCTCCCTAGAACAGAGAAGGTTAAGGGGAGATTTAGTGGAGGTTTTCGACATTAGAAAGGGTTTTAACAGAGCAAGTGGGTCATAGGTTTTAATTTAATTGGCGATGCATGAGGTAAAATGGGGAGAAATTATTTCAGACAGTGGATTGTTAAGATCTGGTTAAGATCTACTTGAGAAAGTAGATTCCATAGGAGCTTTCAAAAGGCAATTGGCCTTTCCTTGAAGAGGACTAATGTATGGGTCTTCTGTGCTTTCAGAGTCTATAATTCCATAGTAGAAGTCCAAGGTCTGTCTATAGTGAAGAATTTTCTCCCTTTTCCCACTCCTGGATACAGCCTTCAAGTTTCCTTCTTTAAACGGCCCCATACATAACTCTCCACAGTCTGTCTGCACTGCACTGCCGGGAAATCGCAGCTTCTTATGGCTCTTGTGTCTTTGTCTGGTTCAATTAGTTTCAGTTTTCCCAGAAACTTGAAGTTCACAGCCTTGTTTCCCAGAAAAATGAAGTTGCAGCTTCTCCATCACTGACGAAAAACAAGAGAAACAAAAAAAATACTTTTAAACCATGGACAGTGCAGCCAACAGAAGATTTGTCAAGTCATCTATTCAGACAATAGGTTTCACACGCTTCCTACTGGTCCTACAAACAACTGATATATGAACCTGTTCCTTTTGTCCTTACATAAATACCCCATATTTGGAGCGTTCTCTGCTGTTTGACCCCTGTTGGCTCTGTCTACCCTCTTGTGTGAATGCAAAAGATCTCGTGGCACTATCTGAGGAAGAGCAGGGCGGTTCTCCCCAGAGTCACGGCCAGTGTTTATCCCTCGACCAATATCACATCACTACAAACTAATTATCTGATCATTTGTTGTTTGCGGGAGCTTGCTGTGCATAAATTGGTTGCCGCATTACATCAATGACTACACTGCACAAAGTGTTTCTGTGGCTTTTCTATAGCACTGTGGGAGAGCCTGAGGTTTTGAAAGGCATTATAGAAATGCAAGTCTATCTTTTGTGCTTGTTCCCTGTCTAACCCTCTCTGCCTCTTCCTGGGGTGGTTCAGGCGAATAGAATAGATGTATTTAAAGGGGAGCTGGATAAATACACGAGGGGCAGAGGAATAGGAGGATATGTTGGTCGGGTGAGATGAGAAATGAGGAATGTTAAGCCTGTGTCATTTTCTGCACACTGCCCTTGGGAATTTTGCATTATTCACTCCAGGCAGACCAGACAGCAAACCGTATCCTAGGTGTGGCAGACAACTCCAAATAGTTACAATCAGAGACTCTGGGATCATGCTGTGCAATATCTCAGCCAGATTTTTGAGGAGTGACAGTCTGATTCAATGTCCCATTTTGGTTAAGGTAACTCCATGACCCCTGCTGAAGTCTCAGTGAGGGATGATCATAATGATCATGATCCCTGGAAGTTTCTGGATCTTTGAGAGGGGAGAAGTGGGATGGAAACCGCCTTCTCTTGGAATTACAATCACAATGTGTTTTTATGTAGTAATAAAATATCACAGGAGCATAAGTGAGTCAAAATTTGACACTGAGCCACATAAGGAGACATTAATTAGTACAGATGACCAAAATCTCAGTCAGAGATAGGTTAAAAGGAGTGTCCTCACATTGAATGTACAACAAGGAGAGAGACCATTCAGCCTGACTAGCCCATACTAGTCTTCACGCTGCACACAACCCTCATCTCACCCGACCAACATCTCCTCCTATCCCTCTGCCCCTCGTGTATTTATGCAGCTCCCCTTTAAATACATCTATTCTATTTGCCTGAACCACCCCAGGAAGAGGCGGAGACAGGGAATTTCCGGAACTTAGGGTCCAGGCCGCTGAAGCCCCCTGCCGCCAATGGTGGAACGAAGGGAGCCGGGGACATGCCAAGAGGCCAGAGCTGGAGTTAACATAGAGTTAACAGCCAGTTAACTTAAAAAACAGACACTCGAGCCTCAAAAGATGCATGACCCCCCCCTGCCCACTGGTATAACAGGGACTGGAAAATCGAGCTCTGCTCCTCTGAGTCAGAGAAGCTGTGGGACTGCAGTTCCTGTCAGAGTGCACGGTTCAATATTTTAGATCATGAACTGGGAAGCTTCCTCTCATTCCATTTCTTAAGAGTATGGATTATTGCAGCGAGGGGTGAATGGATTAATTTAGCAACTGGGTTATTAGGATCAACATGGCTCTTTGTGACTCTTCTTGCCTGCCTCTTCCTCACTGTGACCAGGCCTGAGGAAGATGATTCACTCCCCGCCGCACTGCACCTTACATGACCTCAGTATGTCCCAAGGTGCCTTACAGCTAATGAATTGATTTGAAGTGTAGCCGCTGCTGTAATGTAGGAAATGTGACAGCCAATTTGTGCACAGCAAGCTCCCACTATCCAACAATGTGATAATGACCAGATCATTTGTACCCGTGATGTTGATTGAGGGATGAATGTTGGCCCAGGCTGCCAGGGGGTGAACTCCCCTGCTCTTTTATGTCCCACCTGTGAGGGACAAGGACAGCGCCCCCAACAGTGCAGGATTCCCTCAGTACTGCACTGGGAGTGTCAGTTTGGATTCTGTGTTCAGGCAGCGATCAAACTGAGCACCTTTTGATTGAGAAGTGTGGATGCTGCGCACTGAGGCATGGCTGATGCTTTCATTTGTTTCAAAATCGCTACAGGGGTAAAATATGATCATCAGTTTCCATTTTGCAATGCATTAACCTGGCGTTACTTTCATAACTTTTAGGGATGGGCAATAAATGCTAAAGGCAGTGATGCCCACATCGCGTGAATGAATTTAAAAAAAAACAACTGAAGCAGGTTTAATACCAGCAATTAGGTGATGCATTGACAATGAATCTTGAAATGCCATCTTAACTGTCGGAGGTGCTCTCTCCAGGATGAGACGTTGACCTGAGGCCTCCATCTGCCCTCCCAGGTGCCCTGGTAGCAAATCAGAAGACAGTGAGAGTTAGAGGTTTAGAGTTTACTTCCTGTGATCCATAAGGGTAAATCCATTCTCCAAACAGACCAACTTGTGGTGAATTAATCGATTCCATTCAGTATGGTGATCAATGGGGGTGGAGTGAAGGTTACCCTTCCTGATCATTATCCAGTGAGCTCTACCACCCAGCCCCCAAAGCGTGTTCCACCAATCATTTAGGTCATGGCTGATCTGTATCTTAACTCTAGTGGGCACGGTAGCTTAGTGGTTACGTTACTGGGCTCGTAACCCAGAGGCCTGAACTAATCCTCTAGAGGCATGAGTTCATATCCCACCAAGTCAGCTGGAGGAATTTAAATTCAACTCATTAAATAACATCTAGAATGGGAAAAAAAAACTAGTCTAAGTAATGGTGAGCGTGAAACTACCAGATTTTTATGAAAACCCATCTGGTTCACTAATGTTCTTTAGGGAAGGAAATCTGCCATCCTTACCTGGTCTGGCCTACATGTGACTCCAGGCTCTTAGCTGTGCTCTGAAATGGCCTGGCAAGTCACTGAGTTACATTCCAGAACACGATTCACCACTATCTTCTTACGATCAGTTAGGGATGGGCAATAAATGCCAGTGAAGCTCACGTCCTGTGAATGAATAAAAAATAAAAAAATTAATTGCCTTTGCTCCATATCTCTTGATGCCCAATAAAAATGAATCAATCAATTATCCTAAGCACCTTCACCCTTCGCTCTTCTACATTCGAGGGAATACAAGCCTAGTTTACGCAACCTGTCTTCATAATTTAACCTTCTCAATCCCGGCATCGTTTTGGTGAACCTGTGCTGGACCCACCCCAAGGCACAATCTGTCCTTCGTGAGGTTCGGTGCCCAGAACTGGACACCGTTACTCTGCCTGTTGTCTAAGAGAACTTTATGCAGCTGTAACATAACTTTCACCCCCTTTTTTATTCCAAACCCCGTTGTATCTGCCTGTTAGCTTTTAGCGATGTCTGCGCCAGGATTCCAATTAACAACTAAGAGCTGGATCCCCTGGTGATTTTCTTCAAATCTCGACCCATTCCATCAAGGAAAGCAGACAGCTTTGCAGCTCTAAAGCCATTCTCATGGGCTCAGGGCATCCCAAAGCACTTTACAGAGAATCGGGTACTTGTTGAAGTGTAGTGACTGTCGTAGTATAGGGCATGTGGCACCAACTTGTGCACAGCAGGATCCCACAGACAGCAGTGAGATAAATAACCGGCATTCTGTTCCTTCGTGGCATCGGGCAATGTTTAACGAGTGAGGCTGACCATCCGAGGTCTCAGCTTCAGTTATCCTCAGGGTCCCTGGACTACACAGAGGAAGAGAGAAGGTGAGGTGGGGTGGGGAGGGGAGGGGTGGTGATATCAGCCATTGTTGCAACTCATGACTACTGTTGTGTCAGGTGAGGGTAGAATGGGGCTTGGCTCAGTATACCAGCTCCACAAAGTAAAATGACCATATCACGATTCACAACAGATTGAACCAGGGACCCAGTAGTTTCCCATCAGCCAGTCCTCTGCCTCCAATTCATCGATTGGGAAGGATAAGTTTAAAAAACAGAAAAGAAAAACTTGCATTTATACATTTATTTATGACCACTAGATGTCTCAAAGTGCTTGAGATGCAGAGGGATCTGGGTGTCCTAGTGCATGAATCACAAAAGGTTAGTATGCAGGTACAGCAGGTAGTAAGGAAAGCTAATAGAATATTATCATTTATTGTGACGGGAATTGATTACAAAAGTAGGGAGGTTATGCTTCAGATACAGGGCACTGGTCAGACCACACCTGGAGTATTGGGTACAGTATTGGTCTCCTTATTGAAGGAAGGATGTAAGTGCATTAGCAGTTCAGAGAAGATTTACTAGGCTAATGTCAGGAATGGGCAAGTCGTCTTATGAGGAAAGGTTGGACAGGTTAGGCTTGTATCCACTGGAGTTTAGAAGAGTAAGATGCAACTTGATTGAAACCTTTAAGGTCCTGAGGGGTCTTGACAGGGTGGATGCGGAGAGGATGTTTCCTCTTGTGGGAGAATCTAGAACTAGAGGTTGTTGTTTAAAAATAAGGGGTCGCTTATTTAAGACAGAGATGAGGAGAAACTTATTCTCTCAGAAGTTAGTCAGTCTTTGTAACTCTCTTGCTCAAAAGGCAGTGGAAGCAGAGTCTTTGAATATTTTTAAGGCAGAGTTAGATAGGTTCTTGATGAAACAAGGAGATGAAAGGTTATCAGGGGTAGGCGGGAATGTGGGGTTGAGATTGCATTCAGATCAGCCATGCTCTTATTGAATGGCACAGCAGGCTTGAGGGGCCGAGTGGCCTGAACCTGCTCCTAATTCATTTGTTTGTATGAGATACTTTAAGTGTAGTCACTGTTCTAATGTAGGAAACTTGGCAGCCAATTTGCACACAGCAAGATCCCACAAACAGCAATGGGATAATGACCAAACCATCTGTTTCTGTGATGTTAATTGAGGGGCAAATATTGGTCAGGACTCCCCTGTTCTTCTTCAAAATATTTGCATCCACCTAAGTGGCCATGTAGAGGCTCAGTTTAATATGTCAAGCAAAAGATGACACCACCAATAGTGGAACATTCCCTCAGTAGTGGCAGTCTTGAGTCTTGTGCTCAAGTCCTGGAGTGGGACTTGAACCAACAACCTTATGACTCAAAGGATAGAGCGCTACCAATTGAACTACAGCACACGCAGCATAACTTTATGTACTTGTGTAATTTATACTTTATGTAAAGTCTGTACAGCAATCGCACCAGTGAGGAGAAGGGTGTTATGACACAGCAGTTTGTAAAGGCTGAGTTATTTCAAATCCCAGAGGCAAACTTTAAACAACTGTCATAATCCATATTTTCGATTGGTATGTTTTGAGTAGCAGCTCTAAATTCAGAAATAAGAGCACCAGTTCTCGAGAGGTTTTCATGTCAAGCTAAATGAAACATTTATTAATTTACAACATGGCTACAAATTACAACTATCACAACTTTTAATAAATTCCCAAATTAATCTCCACTAAGGCAACAAAAACCAATAGACTTAAACAGACACCAGGCAAAGCATTTTCATCTTACAAATTCACAATGAGGTTTGTTTCAGTTTGGCCCTTTGCAGACAGCTGTAGGCTTACAGGCTTAGACCTTACATGCCTCTGACCTGCACACACACAAACTCCTTTCTGTTATACCCAGCCTTCCACTTTGAATGTAAATTCTCGTTGTTTCACCAGGCCCTTTGAACCCCGTTCATAGTACCAATTGTATCAGTAATATAAACATTGCTTGGTATCTCCTAGCTAGGTGCAAGATTTCACTCCCACCCTTGAATGTTCTATTCAACAAAATGCAAATGTACAAATGTACCCTCTAACTACTGTTTACACCTCAACTACTATACATCAAAGCACCCAGACTAGCTGGCTTTAAATCCAATTAACACACGCACACAGACTAAACCTCTATTTTTAAAACATTTCTAATAACATTATATACATTAATATCTCTTCCTGACAGGGGGGAAGGATGAATTTACTCAACATTGCTACATCAAAGGAGTCATCCAGTTTATAAAACACGTGTGGCTCAAAAACGCATCAAAGTCAGCGAGCTGCGAATATGTGCGTGTAGATCACACAGAATCACACAGTGCAGAAGAGGACCTTTGGCCCATCGAGTCTGCACCAACACGTGAGAAACACCTGACCTACCTACCTACCTAATCCCATTTACCAGCACTTGGCCCATAGCCTTGAATGTTATGACGTGCCAAGTGCTCATCCAGGTACTTATTAAAGGATGTGAGGCTAACCCGCCTCCACCACCCTCACAGGCACAGCTTCCAATCGACTGCACCATCCGTTACCTCAGGGTGAAAAAGCTAAAAAAAATTGATTAAACATCAAAAATAAATGCCGAGTAATCTCTTGTGTTTGCAGAAGGTGAGCTCAGTCTCACAGAGGAAAATTCATCATAGAATCACACAGCACGGAAGGAGGCCAATCAGCAGCCATGCCTGCCCTGACCCTATGAGAAAGCTACCCAATTACACCCCCCCACCCCCTCCCCCAGCTCTTTCTTACAGCCCTGGAAAATTTCAAGTAGTTATTCAGTTCTCTTTTAAAAGTTACGATTGAATCTGCTCCCACCGCCCTTTCAGGCAGCTCATTCCAGATCACAACAACTCACTGAGTAAAATGCGATGTACTTAGGTACTCCTGATGGGGTGACCTAACAGACATCTGTAAATTCATGAAGGGGTAGATGTGGAGAAAATATTTGCACTGGTGTGGGAGACCAAAACTATCAGCAGTAAATACGATACATTTTTAAATATTCATTCGTAGGAGGTTTGCATCGCTGGCTCGGCCAGCACTAATTGCCCGTCCCCATATGCCACTAATAAATATGATAAGGAATTCAGGAGAAACTTCTTTACCAAGGGAGTGCTGGGGAATGTGGAACTCACTACCGCAGGGAGTAGTTGAGGTGAATTGAACAGAGACATTTAAGGGGAAGGCAGACAGGTACATGAGACGTGAGAAATGGAGGGATGAGCTGATAGGGTGAGATGAAGGAGGGTGGGAGAAGGCTCATGTGGAGTATAAAGGCCAGTGTGGAGAAGTTGGGCTGAATGATGTGTTCATGTGCTGCATACTCTATACACAAGCTGGAAGTGTGAGGTCAAGCAGGGGATGTAGTGTTTGACATCAAGCTTGTTATTAACAGCTTCTCACCCTGTAGCTAGAGGAGAGGCTGCGGGTGGTGAGACACTCCCCCACCTTGAGGTCCTAGGGTAGGTAACAGAGACATGATTTGAAGACAATAAGGACTCAGGGAGGAAGGAGAGTGTGTAGGACAAGAGACACCTCAGGACAGCAAACGGCACTTTATAGCCAAAGGAGCACCGTCGCTGCAGGGAATGCAGCAGGCAATAATGCACAGCAAGCTCCCACAACGAGCAATGTTATAATGGACCAGACGGTCTGTTTTCAAAGTTGGTTCAGGCGGTTTAAAAATGTCCGGGAAACCCGGGAGAACTCCCCTGCTCTTCTTCCAATAATGACAAGGGGCAGAGTTTTATGTCCGGCAGACGTGCACACAGCCGACCTGATTGGGAGTAAAATAGCGGGTGACGCCGTCAGGCGGGTGTCCCGACGTTATCGCGCACCCATCGCGATAGATCGGTCGGCGGGCGCATGCGGGTTGGGTTGGCGAATAGACCAGGCGGCCTTGGCAATTTTTAGGAAAGGGTGAGGTTTCCAACAGTAATTTTTTAAAAAGATAAAAGAAATTTTTAAACATCGTTTTTAATATGTCCCTGTTCATGTGACTGAGTCACATGGGGGGACACGTTTCCCTTTATTTTACAAACCTTTATTTTTCATTGTAAGATCCTTCAGCTCCCTGAGGCAGCTCTGTGCCTTTGGGGAGCTTTCAGTACGCGTTCCCCACCCCCACACGCAGGCGCAGACTTCAGCGCTCGCTCTCCTCCCGCCCCCCACCCCCACACCCCGGCAGCGCCGAGGTTCTCAGCCTGTGCTGGCCGCCCGTTAATCCGTTTCACAGCCGCTCCCGGCCTTGCCCGCCCGGCCCACCCGACGAGGAGAAAATCCTGCCCCACAGGGTTTGTTTGATATTCACCCGAAAGGGACAGACAGGGTCTCGGTTTAACATTGCATCCAAAAGGCTATGCAGCGCTCACTCCGCACCACACCGGGAGTGTCCGCTGAGATTTTGTGTTCAAGTCCCTTGGAACGGGACTGGAATCCGCAACTTTCTAGACTCAAGAAATGACAGCGCTACCAACAGAGCAAGGGCTGACCCATGAACTTAGGAGGAACAAGAGAGGGCTTTGGGACATTACGTGAGCTGTGTGGAACATGACCTGGGAGGAACCGGTTACTTTGGACCGGTGGTTTCTAAATCACACCCCCTCGTCTGAGAGTTTTCCTCACATCATGTGTGATTCTGTTGTAGACTCAATGATAGGCATTGATTGCTGTGGTCAGTCAATAACTCCCACTATGTTAGCTCATGTGACTGGAAGGATGGTAGACGGTGAACTAGGTGAACCTTGGCCTCTCTTAGTGCAGTTCCCCCGGTGAGACCCAATTTAATGCCTCAGTCTTTGTGCAATCCCAAAGTGCAAATTTGGGGGGGGAGTATGCAAGTTGTTTGAAGAGGGTTGGGATGTAGTAAAAAGGGTTAACAGATGGGGTGTGCTAATGTATGGCGTAGGTGATGATGTACCACTGACACTATTGATAGTGAATTAGACTCTCTCTCTCTCTCTCTCTCTCAAGCCTAGCAGAAACTTGCCAACTCTGTAAACTTGTTTAGATGTAGTACTAATAAACAAGTGTTAAGCAGATACTAGAGTATGTCTGCGGTCTGTCTAAGAAATAAATCCCACGTCGAGAGCCCGAGACAGAAGAACCCGATCTCAGAACATGGTGACAGTGATGGAGACATCAATATAAAAGATACACACAAACAAGATGCTGGGGTAGGCCATTCAGCCCCTCAAGCCTGCCCTGCCATTTAATAAGATCATGACTGACCTGATAGTAACCAGACATCTGTATCCAGCCTACCCCTGATAATCTATTGCCCCCTTACTTACCAAGAATCTATCCACCTCTGCCTTCAAAATATTCAGAGACTCTGCTTCCATCACCTTCTCAGGAAGAGAGTTCCAGAGACTCACGACGTGAAACAAATTTCGCCTCATCTCTGTTTTGAAAGGATGACCGCTCATTTTTTGAAAAATGACCCCTAATTCTAAATTCTCCCACAAGAGGAAACATCCACCCTTCCAAGATCCCTCAGGATCTCGAGGATCTTATATGTTTCAGTCGGAGATACAAACACAGGGTACACCGGCGTTATCGGAGGAATTGCAGGGTGAAGAAACTTTTGAAAGAAGCTGAAGAAATATGAGCAGTAGCAGGAGGCACATTGGGGAGAGGTAACGATGGTCGTATCTCATGAGCAGCCCCTGCCCTTGTCCTGCCCGTTTGGCTGCCTCGAGGGGCTGCAGAGGGGCCAGCAGCGGGAGTTATGGAAACACCATATTGAGGATTATCAAGTCTTCATAAAAAGGAGCCAAAGCTTCTGGTTAGCTCCTTCCTTTATGCAGTAGGTCCAGTAGCAGATGACGTTCTGCCAAGACAGGATGCACTGGAGTTCTTCGGACTTTGAGTCCGTTCGTAAAGCTAATGAAACCTTTTTAGATCTGCCATGGAACCTGGTTTTCATGCTGGCAGCTCAGTGCACAATATGGCCTCCACTCCGAACGCTGAATCGGGCGACCGCCTGTGGCGACTCTGAGTCTTCACGTGACTCTGTAGATCGGGTAGGCCCATGGGCAGTAGCCACACCCATTAAGAGAGCCCACCAAACCGCCCGATAGGGTGGGAGACTCCAGGCCGGCAGCCATTTTCAGATGCTTGCAAAAACCCAACGCAGACACCGGGACTGCCCGGCAGGGGGTGCAGGACGCTCCCTGTGTGGCCAAACCGGACATTTCGAGCGTTCCTGTAAATCCAGCAATTTTAACTGAAGTCGAAGACCAGAAAGTATTTATGAGAAACATTTCTTCCAAGAAATGGAAAGTCCGGAACCGGACGAACCAACAGAGTTTCCTCGGGAATGTTGGCTCATTCCTAGTAATCTTAGAAAAAACAGATGATGCTCATCATCTGAATGACTCACTGTTTTCCATGAACACCCTTCAACCTTTTATTTAGAAGCAGTGGGCATTCAGTCTTCGGAAGCTGAGGAAGTTTATACACTCAGCAGTCAGTCCCTCTCTTTCACAGAGACACTATCCACTAGACCCCGGGCAGACAAGGAAGTTCTGAATCTCTCAGTTCTTCACCGAGTCAGGCCAGAGGTGGAGGATACCATCGGCACTGCAGCAGACGGTGACCATTGGCATGAAGAGCTGCTGGACCTGAATTGGCTCTTCCTAGAGAGTGATGGGGGAAGAATCCCTTGCAGTACTGAGTGACCTCTTGGAGGTTGAGATCCTAGAGAATGATTCATCTTTCCTGTTGATGGATGCACCTCATGATGTCTCTGTGGTCTGTTTAAAGAATCAGCTGTGGTTTTAGTGGCTGATTCAGACCTTAGTTCCACTGAATCTACACATGTATTGTTGACCTTAACTCCTGTTGTCCATGAAGAGTTATCCACAGAGGATGCTTTGCCTGAGTCCAGGTCAGAGTCCATAGAGGATCACACTGTTCGAGAGCTGGTACCTTCCCAGGGTCAAAGCTAATTGCCCCTCCACCCCCCCACCTATACTTCAGTCCCAGCTAAAAGCCATCTTCTCTTCAGAGCTGGAGGTCAGAGCAGAAGCTGCAACAGAATCTTTAGCACTTCTGAAGCTGCAGATTCCTGTGCAGATTCTTGTCCCCGAGTTGATTGTCTACAGGAAATTCCTCTCATTACAGAAGATGAGGCTGTCTTCACTCCATATTCTCAGAAATTCATCCCATTGCCCACAGTGGAGCAACCTCGTAGAGAGAGAAGTCTGGCTCTCTTACCGCTGTCTACAGAAAGTAGATGGTCCTCCCGAGGTGTCATTGGAAATCATCCTTTCCTGAAAGGCTTACTGGAGTTTTGTTTCTCCCTTCATCATCATTGGAATCTCCGATCTTCAATCCCTTCTCAGTCTTTGATGCAGCAGTCGATGATACAGCTGTGATAGTCTTCCCTGGAGTTGAAGATAGGTGTATAAAATTATGAGGGGCATAGATAGGGTAGACAGGAAGGAACATTTCCCCTTGGTGGAGGGATCAATAACCAGATTTAATAACCAAATAGATTTAAGGTAAGGGGCAGGAGGTTTAGAGGGGATGTGAGGAAGAATTTTTTTCACCCAGAGGGTGGTGGGAATCTGGAACTCACTGCCTGAAAGGATGGTAGAGGCAGAACCCCTCATAACATTTAACAAGTATTTGGATGTGCACTTGCGATGCCATGGCATACAAGGCTATGGATCTAGTGATGGAAAATGGGATTAGAATAGTTAGGCACATGTTTGACAGGCGCAGACTTGATGGGCCGAAGGGCCTTTTCCTGTGCTGTAGACCCCTATGACTCTGCGACTCTATTCCTTTTAGGAAGCTTCTTCCCAGAGTCCTTCGTTGGAGAAACAAGTTCCTCAGTGTCCTGAGTTGTTCTCTTCTAGTCCCAGCGGCTCCAAAGGTCGACTCATTCAATCTTCTCTTTTGGAATAGTCTTCTGCTGAAAAGTGCCTGTTGTCCTTGCAGTTTCGTTACCCTGTAACCTACACTCTGCTTCCCAGCAATGATGCCGGAGCGCTGTCCCACTCTGCAGATGATGACGAGCTACCGGATGTTGAAGAAAGCCCTCATGTCTCTAAGACGTCTTCCCTAAGGGCCAAGAATACTGAGGGAGATAAATCCCCCAGGACTGTGACTTGGGGAGGGGAGGAGTTAGGAGTTGGAGTTGAGTAGAATCTGTAGTTGTAAAAAAGGGAGTTACAGAAATGTAATGTAAATAGTTAAAGACACAGTGAGGGCTTTCTTCAACATCCGGTAGCTCGTCGTCATCTGCAGAATGGGACAGCGCTCCGGCATCATTGCTGGGAAGCAGAGTGTAGGTTAACAGGGTAACTAAACTTCGAGGACAACAAGCACTTTTCAGCAGAAGACTGATCCAAAAGGGAAAACTGAATGAGTCGACCTTTGGAGCCTCTGGGACTAGAAGAGAACAACTCAGGACACTGAGGAACTTGTTTCCTTTTGTTGAAGATAGGATAGTATATTTGGGGGGAGGTTTAGTATAAAGGCTTAAAAGATGGGATATTCTAATATATGACATTAATGATAATGTACTGCTGACATCAGTCAGTCATGTGTTAGACTCTTGAGAGAGAGAGGGGTTGGAATCATGCCTACAGGCAACGTGTCTACTCTAACAGGTTAAGATGTAGTAATAATAAACAAGTGTTAATCAGGTACCAGAGTATGTCTACAGTCTGTCTAAGAACCCAGTCCCAAGCCTAGGGTCCAAGGTAGAAGGACCCATCTCAGAACAGAGGAGGCTTCAGTTGTTGAGCAGGGTGAGGGAACAGGAATTAAGCATGGCGGGGGAGCTGATGAAAGGGCAAGGGTTTCTCCAAAAGAAACAAAACCTACTATTCAGCAGCAGCATTCAGGCCTCAGAGTGTAGTCCATGGGGGAGGTGGTGGCATAGTGGTATTGTCACTGGGCTAGTAATCTAGAGACCCAGGGTAATGCTCTTGGGACCCAGGTTCGAATCCCACCACGGCAGATGGTGGAATTTGGATTCAATAAAACTCTGGAATTAAAAGCCTGATGAAGACCATGAAACCATTGTTGATTGTCGTAAAAAGCCCATCTAGTTCACTAATGTGCTTTAGGGAAGGAAATCTGCCGTCCTTACCTGGTCTGACCTACATGTGACTCCAGGCCCACAGCAATGTGGTTGACTCTTAATTGCCCTCTGAACAAGGGCAATTAGGGATGGGCAATAAATGCTGGCCCAGCCAGCGATGCCCACATCCCATGAACAAATAAAAAACATTCACCATGTCACCAACAAAGGAACACAAGCATTGAGAGGGGCCTTGCAGCTGTCAGAATTGAGGCCGACCTCCACTACAGCCATTGCTAACTCGGAGCTGACAATCCCAAAATCTCATCTCATGGCCCCCACTGGGGCTCATTACCCACCGTTTGGGAGACCCTGGCCTGGTGATTCTTATGAAAGGCCAGTAGTAGGTAGGGAAAGGATGCAGTGGTTACGAAAGGGAAAAGCAAAGGTAACGAGCCTTTTTTTATATCCAATTTCAGATTTAGAATCTGCTGGAGAGGATGTCTTTCAATGTAGGAGCAAGTGTAGATTCGAGTGTAGACAGAATCTTATAGCCCACGGCCATTCGGCCCATTGTGCCTGTGCTGGCTCCTTGAAAGATTTATCCAATTAGCCCCACTCACCCCCTGCTCTTTCCCCATAGCCCTCACTGCTCTCAGGAGAACATTCCCAGCTTCTCTAGTCTCTCTACATCCCTTATCACGGGTACCATTCTGGTCAATCTCCTCTGCACCCTTTCTAAGGCCTTGGACACCATACTCCAGCTGGGGCCTAACCTTTACAGTGATTTCGCATGAACTCCTGGCTGTTCTGAGCCCATTTTCCTGTTGCAGGTGTCAAGGGTGCAAAGATTTACCTCTTTTATCTTTTTATTCCCTCTTCTCACTTTTAGGATCAGGATTCAGGCGGTGAATGGAATCGGTGCTGGTCCCTTCAGCCACACAGTGAAAGCCAAGACAAGACCCCTGCCACCAGCTCCTCCAAGGCTAGAATGTGCTGCCTCAGGCCCCCAGAGCCTTAAGCTCAAGTGGGGGGACAGCAGCAGTACCAAAGTACTAACCGCCGATATAGAAACTATCTACATGCTTCAGATGGAGGAACGGAGTGGAAAGTAAGTATCACTTGACTTTAGAAGATTAAAAGGGGATCTAATTGAGGTGACCTGGGGGCCAATATTTTCCCCTCATCCAACATCACTAACCAACAGGTGAACTGGTCATTTAACTCTTTTCTGTTTGTGGAATCTTGCTGTGTGGAAATTGGATGTTGCATTTCCAGCATGATAACAATGTGTACACTGCAAAGTCACGCGATTGGCTGGAAGGAACTTTGGGACATCCTGAGGTTGTGAACGATGTGGCAGAAATGTAAGTCGATTGACAGTTGCCTTTGACAGCTCATTGGGACACTTTGATACTTTGACACTTTTGACAGTTCCTCTTGCCAGCTCTCCTGGCAGTTGCAATAAGTTTATGCATTTTTTACGCACATTAATGTCCCCTTTTAACAAACCCCAAAGGGTATCTTACCTCTCCCAAAAGGCACCTCACCTCTCCCAAAGGGGTCCCGGGAATATCCAAAGGGGTACCCTGCCTCTCCAAAAGCGTACCCTACCTTTCCAAAGGACCCTACCTTTCCAAAGGACTCTGAATAGTTTAGACCTGCTCCTGCCAGGACTAGTCTGCACGCATTGTGTTCCCCACTGCTGACTAACAAAAATAAGACACAACGGGAGGCAGCTGCTGTTTTATATGGGCAGCTGCCTCCACAAAACGTGCATGTGAAAATCCTGACCTGGGCCCATTCCCAACCCCGCGAAAATGGTGGGTGTTGTGTTCGCTGTGGGACTTCGATATTTCGACCTCTTCTGCCATTTTCGCAATGACGAAGAGATTCTCCGCCATTACAAAAATTCAGGCCATAGAGTCTAGGAGTCCATTGATTCTGTGTTTTGAGTAACCTTCAAACAATGGCAGGTGTGAATTCCACAGGTAATGTTCATCTTGGTATGTCCGTTCCAGGAGGAGGTCCCCCACCCAGCGATTCACTTAGAACTTCTGAAGCTTGATAGTCTATGTCGAATAAGCAAAGATCACCTGACCCCTTGGCAGCCACCTTAACAGTTCATCAGTGTCTATTTTAAACAAATTAAAGGCAGTTCCAGAAGCTTCCATATGAACTCGGTCCACGTGTAAAGTATGAATATGACATGCATTCACTGGGCATGGCAGTGGAACTACGGAGGGAAAAAAGGTCATCCATTCAGAAATGTTCTTTGAAAAAAACTTCTGTTCCTACAACCCAATAAAAGTGTCAATCAGACAGACTGTTAAAGTATCAATAACAGAGGCTTCAAACACCTCACACTTCTTAATCTTGTCCAAGTAAACATTGAGATATTTGCAAAAGAGATCATGGATAAAACGACTTGCTCTAACCACTTAAAGATGTCAATTAAACAAAGTCAACAATTCACTTCAATTATCAAAGCAGCTTCCCTGCTGAGCTAATGGGCAGGATTTTGCCCCCATCAGGGGGGATGTTGAAGAGCGGGCACAGGGAGACGTGCTTCCAATTGGGCGCGCCGCCATTTTACGTGGGTGGGCCAATTAAGGCCCGCCCAGCGTGACATCTGCACAGAAGCGCTATGTGCTCTCTGTGTGGGCGGGGGGTTATCCCTGAACCCGAGAGTGCGCTCTTTCACGCATGCACACAATAGAGCGCACTCATCTCCCTGAAGCTAAGTGCAGCCTCAGGGAGATCGGCTCTACTGTCAAAAATATTGAAAATAGAAAAAAAATCCCTCACATGTCCCCTCATGTGACACTGTCACATAAGTTGGGACATGTCCATAACTTGTTTAAAAAATTAATTAAATTTTTAAAAACCTACATGAAACCTCATTCCGCCCGTGGATGAGATTTGATGCTTTTAATGAAGTCCGCCGGGGCTCCCGGCCTGCCCGCCAACCTTAAGGTTGGACGAGCAGGTCCATTAATTACTTCAATGACTCTGTCAATGGCTTCAATTGGCCATTGACAGGTTCACGGGCGCACAGCTGATTTTGCTGCGCCCCCACCTACCTGAAAATTGAAATGGGGCGCGGTAACGTCGGGAGTTCCGCCCGACATCACCGCGCGTCATTGTACGCGTCAGCAAGCGGGCCCCGCCCCCCGCTCGCTGATGGGAAAATCCTGCCCAATGTTTTTATTGGCCAGGGCTCTCAGCTAACCATGCATAGTGAGGGGAGGTGGAAACCTATCTGTTTTTATCAAGATAGCAGATGCTCTGAGGATGATTTTCCAATCTTCACTAGAAACAGGGGAGGTACTGGAGGACTGGAGAAATGCAAGCGTAGTTCCATTGTTTAAAAAGGGATCAAAGGAAATGCCAAATAATTATAGGCCAGTTAGCCTTACATCGGTGGAAGTGACAAGAAGGGTTGATGAGGGTAGTGCAGTGGATGTTGTGTACATGGATTTTAGCAAGGCATTTGACAAGGTCCCACATGGCAGATTGGTCAGGAAAGTAAAAGCCCATGGGATTCAGGGTAATGTGGCAAACTGGATAAAAGGTTGGCTTTGTAACAGGAAACAAAGGGTAATGGTCGATGGATGTCCTTGCGAATGGAAAGTTGTCTCAAGTGGTGTTCCACAGGGCTCGGTGTTGGGACCCTTGCTGTTTGTGTTATATATTAACGATTTGGACGTGAACGTGGGGGGCACGATTGGGAAATTTGCAGATGACACAAAGATTAGTCGAATAGTGGATAGTGTAGAGGATAGCCATAATCTCCAAAACGATATAGATGGGTTGGTGGAGTGGGCGGTAAAGTGGCAGATGGATTTTAACTTAGAGAAGTGTGAGGTCATACATTTAGGGAGTTCAAACAGTTACAGGGATTACACAATAAATGGGAATATACTAAGAGGGGTAGATGAAGTGAGAGATCTTGGTGTACAAGTACACAGGTCCCTGAAGGCAGCAGTTCAAGTAGACAAGGTTGTAAAGAAGGCATGTGGAATGCTCTCCTTCATTGGCAGAGGTATAGAATATAAAAGTAAGGATATAATGTTGGAATTGTATAAAACACTGGTGAGGCCACAACTGGAGTATTGTGCGCAGTTCTGGTCACCACATTACAGGAAGGACATAATAGCTCTGGAGAGAGTGCAGAGGAGGTTTACAAGAATGTTGCCAGGGTTAGAAAAGTGTAGCTACAAGGAGAGATTGGATAGGTTGGGGTTACTTTCCTTAGAACAAAGAAGGCTGAGAGGTGACTTGATTGAGGTGTACAAAATTATGAGGGGAATAGATAGAGTGGACAGGATAAAATTGTTTCTCTTGGTGGAGAATTCTAGAACCAGGGGACATAGATTCAAGATAAGTGGCAGAAGGTGTAGGGGGGACATGAGGAAGAACTTTTTTATGCAGAGGGTAGTGGGTGTCTGGAATTTGCTGCCCAAGTTGGTGGTAGAGGCAGTAACTCTAAACCCTTTTAAAAAGTACCTGGATCTGCACCTTAAGTGCTGTAAACTGCAGAGCTATGGGCCAGGTACAGGAAGGTGGGATTAGAAAGGGCACCTGGGTGTCCTCGGGCTGGCATGGACAAGATGGGCCGAATGGCCTCCTCCTGTGCTGTAACTTTTCTATGGTTCTATTATTATGTACATAGTGTATATTGGGTGAATGAGCAATAAACTTTACCTTTCAAAAGGTTCCCGAATCCAGACTGTGGTTCACGACTCCTCAGACGGGCTGTGAACTGCGAGTCTGGAGAAGCTGGCCCAACTCCATGGAAATGGCAGGAGGCTAGGATGTACCTACCCATGCAATGGAGCTGGCCCAGAGGGGAGATGTAGGGTGCAGACTCGCCGCCTGCATCATTATCCAGCGCTGGCAAAAATTGCCGGCACCGAGATCGGGCAGGTTGTCGGGTGGGGGGGGTGATGGGGGTGGAGGGTGGGTGGTGTGGTGGGTAACACCCCTGAATTGGGCCCTATCCGCCATTTTATAAAATGGCTTGACCCCCACGAACATCTGGCCTCATGTTTCAACGGTAATTCTTTGGTTTTGGAAGCATTTTGCGGTTCAGGCGTTGGGATGACATGCTCTGTGCAAACCCATTGAGGGAAAGTGAAAGTTTCAGAACCTCACGATGCCCCACAATGCATTCCTGCCAGTGAAATGCTTTCCTCCCAGTGAAATGCTTTTGAATTGGCTGTTGCTGGATGAATGTAGGAAAATGGACAACACCTAAGCAATAGTGGAAAAAGTTGACTTTTTTTTTTAATCCATCCCACTTAAATAAGTTCCCTTCTGAATGCAGTTTATTTTCACAAACTCATCTCGGGACAAATTAATTGTAGCGAAGTGAGCCCTTTGTTGGAGAGTACCAATTTTCTCAGAAAATCTATTTGTTATTCACAGTGATTTGACTTTAATTGATTTCTGAGAACAGCCAACACAATGAACTGTTTGTTCAGGTTTCCCAACAGGATCACTTGCAAATAACATTGACGTGAAAAATGCAGGAGCAATTTGAGCAATCAGGCTGCACACATTAAAGCCTCAGGTTGAACGAACCTGAATGTGGTTGTGTCACAAGGTCCTTTCGCCCTGTAAAGGTCCTTTGCTAATAGCGTTTTGAGAACGCAGGCTGCCAGCCTTCATCATTAACCAGCTCCTGTTTAATCAAACTGTGAAAGAGATTTTTCTGTTCTGCTCCCCACCCCCTCCCCCCACCACCCCCCCCCCCCGACCCCCTTGAACTATTTCACTGGTGGCTTGCAATCCTGCCCACACAGCGATTCCATCCAGGCTAAACAGCGACTTGAATTTCTAGAACGTCTTCCAATGTAGTTTAAAAATAAAAAATCACAAGATGCTTCAGAGGAGGGTAACAAAATGGGTAACTCCCTGGAAAAGAATCCCGGCCTGTTCAGCCTTTCACGCGCGTGACAGTCGGCGACGGTGTTGAAGCCCCATTTATCTGAATCCCCACCTTCAAGAAGGAATATTCTCCTTCCGTGCACACTGCCGATCTTTCCCATCCCGGCTTTAGATGGGAGATGGGAAGCTCAGAATGTAGAACTGAGCTCACAGAACCTTCCCAGATTGCACCTGTTGAGTCAGCTGGTCTGAGGTGGGTCAGGGGCAAGCATGTGACACTCGGACCCTCAGTGCTACTGGGTCACAGGGATAGGGGAGGTGGGGGGGTGGATATCAGCCAGGGTTCCTGCTCCTGATCCCTACGCATTGAGCCTTGTTGGTGTGCCTGAGCATGAGGATACTGGCCATGGATCCTTAACACCAGCAGGACTCCACTGGTTTCACCAGCTAACCCTCCACTCAAAAACAAAAACCCGAGTCAGACAATGGAAAAAAAAACTCTACCTCTTTCCTCCTTTAAGATGCTCTTTAAAACCTACCTCTTTGACCAAGCTTTTGGTCATCTGACCTCATAACTCCTTATGTCGCTCAATGTCATATTTTGTTTTATAATGGTCCTGTGAAGTGCCTTGGAATGTTTCATTATATTGAAGGTGCTATATAAACGTAACTTGTTTTTGTTGTTGCTGGTGTCCTAATCAATGACCTTTAAACCCACTTGCACAACAACATTTAGACTTCACTGATTCCACTCCCCCTTTGCTGTGTAGCTGAGGGGAGGGCAGAATAAGGCTTGACTGGAATGTTTCCATCAGCCCCACAGCCCGCCAGTGCTCACTGTGATGTTCGTGTGGGGTCACTTGGGGTGATCTAGTGAAGTGTAGTTAATGTGTGCACAACTATTCCCCTTCCTAGGCCCAGCTGTGGCTCAGTGGCCCTGCAGCAGAGGCCAATTCCGCTCTAGAGACTTGAGCACAGAATCCAGGCTGACGTTCCAGTGCAATACTGAGGAAGTGTGGCACTGTCAGGATAAGGCATTAAACATGAGACCCTTTCAGATGGACAGAAAAGATAGCACAGCATCATTTCAAAGAAGAGCAGGGAAGTTCCCTGCTTTCCTGGACCAATGTTTATCCCTCAAGCAATATCACAGAAAAATAATCAGATTGTCTCTCCACTTGCCTGGATGAGTGCAGCTCCAACAACACCCAAGAAGCTGGACACCATCCAGGACAAAGCAGCCCGCTTAATCGGTACCCTATCCACCACTTTAAACATTCACTCCCTCCACCACTGTCACACAGTAGCAGCAGTGTGTACCATCTACAAGATGCACTGCAGGAATTCACCAAGGCTCCTTTGACAGGAACTTCCAAACCTGCAACCTCTACCATCTAGAAGGACAAGGGCAGCAGATAGATGGGAACATCACCGCCTGGAAGTTCCGCTCCAAGTCACTCAGCATCCTGACTTGGAAATTTCTTCACTGTTGCTGGGTCAAAATCCTGGAACTCCCTACCTAACAGCACTGTGGGTGTACCTACACCATATGGACTGCAGCGGCTCAAGATGGTGGCTCACCACAATTGGGGATGGGCAATAAATGCCGGCCTCGACGATGGTGCTCACAGCCCATGAAAGAATTCTTTAGAAAATCATTAGCACGTTGCTGTTTGTGGGAGCTTGCTGTCTGCAAATTGGGTGCTGCACAGTGCAACAGAAATGACATTTGATTGGCTGTAAAGTGCTTTGAGATTGCGAAAGGCCCAATAGAAATGCACATTCTTTCTTTCCTTTTTTTCCCCCGAGAGGATTAGGGGAATCAATGTGGGGCTATGTAATTCCTATTTTCCAGTTTTGCGTCTATCCGTTATTGTTTTTCACGAGGAGAGAATCATTCCTTGCTACCTCTGGCTTTATCTGCAGACTAAAGCGTGCCATTAATACAGAACATTTGGCTGATCAGAGGGAGAGATTTCACACTGGACCTTGGGCCAACAACGTTCGGAGATAAACAGCATTGCAGCCTTCACCCTGCACCATAACTTGATCCTTCACATCAGCTCCTCATGTTGTTGCAGTTAAAATATAATCATAAACACATCAATCGTTACTGACCAGGGTGAAATGAATAAATATCATTCTACAATCAGAGACAAGTTATTACTCCCAGCACAGCTGCATATATATTTTTTTTCTTTCAGAGAATATCCGATTAATTATTTTTTGGCTTGTCTTTTTGTCACTATCTGTGACGTGAAGAGCAATTGTATTTCACGAACGAGGGGTTATGGATGGACTGTATTTATGAGTTTGTGTTCTCGGTGGGGTCTCTTGCCCATTTTTGGTCGTGTTTTCCAATCCTCCCCCCAACGCCCCCATTTCCACATTTGCTCTGAATGAATGGGGCTCCCTACCTAAGGCACCATCACAAAGTTGCCCCCTTCCCCCATAACCTCACTTTGAACAGCCCCTTATTAACTCTGTTTTACTGTTTGTACCTTGCTGAAGGCTGCTAGAAGGTCAACTGCTGAAAGCCAATACCTGAGGTTAGGGTTAAGACAGTGCACCCTTGCCTAAGGCCAGGTAGAAAGAGACCAGAGGTCCCTTCCCCACCAAACAGTTTCCCTCCATCTCCATCCTGTTATCCTCCTTCTCTCCCTTTCTACTATATATTATTTTCTCTATCTCTCCTCTGTCCTTTCTTCCTCATCTCTCCTTTCTTCCTCCTAATTTTCAGCCCACTTCTTCCCTTCTCAACTTCCTGTCTCTCAACTCCCTTCTTTCTTTATCTTTCCATTTCACAACCTCGTGCCCCCACCCCCCCACTACCCCAACCCCTTTACCTTCCCTTAATCGTCCATTTCAATCACTCCCTCTCTCAACCTCCATTCTCTCTCAAGTTCGACCACATTTGTCTCAATCGGTCTCTTTGAACCACTTCTTTGTTCAATCTTCTTCCTCTCTTGAAGCCCAGGATTTTGAGAGGCACTGAGCCATGCAAAAGATTTTTTAAAGTAAAGACACAAAAGATAATTCAATCAATGTTATAAATGTATAGTATTGTGAAGTGCATTTTTTCAAGGAAAAGTTTTCAATTTGTTTCAACCCATATTTTGGACATTAGAATTTACAGTTACTGAAAAAAAAAAGTAGCTGGAAAAAAAACAGGAAACATTTTGAGAAAATTGTGGGAACCTGCTGGCAGCTTAAATCATTGGCATGGGCCAAACCCAGAATAAATATGAATGTCTGAATTATAACCAGAAAAGTTGAACAAAAAGAAAGCATCAAAAACGTATCAACAGGAAGCCAAGTACAACTGACGGGAAGTTCCGGAAGAAGTATGATTTGAAATATGTGAAAGCTAAATGGACAAAGTGGATGTTGCCATGGCAATTACTACCTTCACCCACTGGAATTATTTGTTTTTTTTTTCCTCCTCAGGTTTATTCCAATCTATAGAGGGCCAAGCCACACTTACAAGGTGCAGAGGCTAACGGAATCCACGTATTACAGCTTCCGAATCCAGGCAGTCAGTGATGCTGGTGAGGGGCCCTTCTCCGAGGTCCATGTGTTCAGTACAAGCAAACTAGTCCCTCCTGCTGTCAAAGGTCAGTCTCTATGTTTAATCTCTATGTTTATTGTCTGGCACTCTTTTTTTCTAGAAAGGAAAAGGGTGAGCCAGTAGAGAATTTTTAAGATTTTGAATGAGCTGGATGGGGTAAATGTAGGTAAAATGTTCCTGTGTAAAATGTGGAGGGGGTTTCTAAATCTAGGGGCCATCAATCTAAGATAGTCACTAATAAACCCAGCAAAGAATTCAGGAGAAACCTCCTTAACCAGAGAGTGGTGAGGATGTGGGATTCATGACCACAGGGAGTGGTTGAAGTGAATGAGATAAATATATTTAAGGGTAGCTACAGAAGCACAAGAGGGAGAAAGGAATATGTTGATAGGGTGAGATGAAGTAGACTGGGAGGAGGTTGGTATGAAGCATGGACCAGTTGGGCTGAATGGCCTTTTCTGTGGTGTACATTCTACGTAATTAAGGACAGGCAGATATTTAGACATCTCAGTGTAGACTGACGTTGAATGTGAAATAATTGGGGTAAAATCGAGTTTGAAACTCTGAATACTGGGGCGGTATTCAGCTGATGATGTTTCTCTTGGAGCACAGAGGAGAGGGAGAGAGATTAGGACAAGGAGATTGGCCTCTTTGGGAATAAGATAGGCATAAAGTGCCCTGCTAAACTTGCTCTTCATTGCCAAGAAGCAAGTAGACTCTGCGGGCAGTGCCCAACCATTAAATGGTCACCTCTCTCCTATGCTGCCCATATCTACCCAGAATACCAACCTCACAGCCTCACTCACTCAGTTATAGAATGTTAGAGAACAGTAGGAGGCTATTCAGCCCCTTGTACCGGTGCCAGCTGTTTAAAAGAACTATCCAATTAGTCCCGGTCACCCTGCTGTTTCCCCATAGACCCGTAAATTTTCAAGCGTCCACCCAGTTCCCTTTTGAAAGTTACTGTTGAATCTGCTCCCACCGCCCTCTCAGGCAGCGCATTCCGGATCACAACAACTCGCTGTGTAAACAAATTCTCATTCTCCTTTCTTGCCAGTTACCTGGAATCTGTCTCCTCTGGTTACCGACCCTCTTTCCAGTTTAGAAGAATGAGAGGTGATCTTATTGAGACATATAAGATTCCGAGGGGGCTTGACAGTGTCCCCCCCTCCATTTCTTCAGCAGGGTATAAAAATTCAGCTCTAGGAGCCCAGTGTTTTTCCCCGGATATGGGTGTCACTGGCCTGTCCCTGGTTGTCCTGGGAAAGTGCCCGTGTGCCACCACCTACATTAACTAGTCAAGGTGCTCCCATGACGCTGTTAGATCAACGGCTATGTAGAATTACAAGGAGTTGACAGCACAGAAACAGGCCATTCGGCCCACCTGTTCTATTCTGGAATAAAAGCAAAATAGTTCTTGTTCACGCTCCACATGAGCCTCCCCCACCCCTCTTCATCTCACCCTTTCAACTTATCCTTCTATTCCTATTTTCCCTAAAACGTTTATCCAGCTTCCCCTTAAATGCATCTATTCCATTCGCCTGAACCACTCTCCGTGGTAGCAAGTTCCACATTCTCCCTGCGCTCTGGTTAAAGGTTTTTCCTGAATTCCCAGTTGGATTTATCCGTGATTATCTTATATTTACGGCCCAAAGTTGTTGTCTCCACCCCACCAGTGGAAACATCTTCTCTACTTCTACCCTATCGAACCACACAGAACTTTAAAGACCTCTATCAGGTCACTGCCTCAGCCTTCTTGATTCTGGAGAAAAGAATTAATCCCCAGTTTAGTGGGATCTGAAAGGTACAGACTGGGAGAATATTGCCAGTCACATTCTTCACCAGTCACAGAGAGAATTAACCAAGGATGAGAGGTGGAATAAAATCTACCTCGCAATAAATAGGGGCCAAATAAAGAATGTCTGCATTACATATCGGGTTGCCAATCTTTACTGGATGTATTCATGGGGTTTTATCACAAAAAACGGGATTATGTTAATGGGCCTCCTATCATCTCTCTCCCTGGATGCTCCTATGCATTGTCCTGGAAGATTAACCTTGACTGACCGGAGACTCCAGGGCGTTCCTGGAGGGTTGGCAACCCTAATTTTACCGCAGTCCTGCTGGTGGATGGGTCTTCACGTTTGTGTCTGTCTTGTGAACGTAGGAACTAATAGATGAAAAGCAGGACCAGGTTTATCTGGAATATGGAAAATTATGGGGCTGATGTTTTCAGGATTTTGCAACGGAATTGGCAGAGCGGGTGGTGAAGAACCTTTATTCCTCAATGGAGTCTGGGACAAGGGACATAATTGTCCCTTTGCAGTGAAAAGTTGAGAAAAATAACTCTTCTCACAAAGAGCGAAGAAGTGTGGAGCAAAAAACAGAAAATGCTGGAAAAACTCAGCAGGTCTGACAGCGTCCGCGGAGAGAAAGACAGAGTTAACTTTTTGTGTCCGTGTGACTCTTCTGCAGGGCATACCAGTCACACGGACTCCAAACATGAACTGTTTTTCTCTCCGCGGACGCTGTCAGGCCTGCTGAGTTTTCCCAGCATTTTCTGTTTTCGTTCCAGGTTTCCAGCATCCGCGGCATTTTGCTTTGATCTCGGAGAAGTGTGGGACTCTCTCCCACAGAAAGCAGGAGATGCTGAGGCTCGATGAGCCATTTCCAATCAGATCGATAGATTTTTTTGTTAAGACAGGGTGTGTAAAAGGTTATGGAGCCTAGGTGAGTGGATGGAGTTGGGATGTAGGCAGCCATTACCTTACTGATGGGCAGAACAGGCTGGAGGGGCTGAGTGGCCTCCTGTTCCTTTCTAGCTCATCTCCTACTGACCTTCTGCGACAACCTATTGCTTCTCTACATACCTCCAGTGACTCGAGAGCAAACTCGAGATATCCTTTGTTCATTTAAATTTGAAGTTGGGACTAGTTTCTTTTTCTGAATTACTCATGAATTATCTAAAATTTAATTAGCATAGTAATTTAGGAACAATAAACACCAGCGACAAATCTACTTAGGAACTCATGTTGTTATGGGAGAATTCTCCAATGAGAAGCTACTTAGAGGAGGAGAGTTTAATTCACCATTTATTAAAAATTGTCAGCAGCAGATGGCACAATGTAAATTTGACCTTGAATGAGTTTGTTCTGAGTTGTTTGTTAACTCTTCTGGTAGTGAGTGGTACTATGGGTTAGACACCGGTCCTTCATCCCTGTTATTTGAGGTTGTCACGTGAAATGAGTTGGGGGCAACCCTCCAACAGTTAACGGGAAACGAGTGGATGGCATTTCTGGAGCTGATGCATTTGAAGGAATGTAGTGGAGGTGAGTGCAGGAGTCTTCGTGTTCCACCCAGTTGCTCCTTCACCATGAGTACGCAGCTCAATGTGACTCCTGAACTCAGGCTAATTGGCTACAGAGAGGGACCCTCAGCCAGCAGCTGTGGGAGACAGACTGGGCAGGTGTTCGATTTCCAACACTGACATCGCTCTCCTTGGTCAGCGCATAAATCATCTGTCCCCGTGGACACTCGGGACTGTGTGCCTGTCCCTGAGGAGACTCTGGGCTGTGCTCCTGTCCCTGTGGACACTCGGGACTGTGTGCCTGTCCCTGAGGAGACTCTGGGCTGTGCGCCTGTCCCTGTGGAGACTCTGGGCTGTGCGCCTGTCCCTGTGGAGAACCTGGGCTGTGCACCTGTCCCTGTGGAGACTCGGGACTGTGTGCCTGTCCCTGTGGAGACTCGGGACTGTGTGCCTGTCCCTGTGGAGACTCGGGACTGTGCGCCTGTCCCTGTGGAGACTCGGGACTGTGTGCCTGTCCCTGTGGAGACTTGGGACTGTGCGCCTGTCCCTGTGGAGACTCTGGGCTGTGCGCCTGTCCCTGTGGAGACTCGGGACTGTGTGCCTGTCCCTGTGGATACTCTGGGCTGTGCTCCTGTCCCTGTGGAGACTCTGGGCTGTGCGCCTGTCCCTGTGGAGACTCGGGACTGTGTGCCTGTCCCTGTGGAGACTCGGGACTGTGTGCCTGTCCCTGTGGAGACTCTGGGCTGTGCGCCTGTCCCTGTGGAGACTCTGGACTGTGTGCCTGTCCCTGTGGAGACTCGGGGCTGTGCTCCTGTCCCTGAGGAGACTCTGGGCTGTGCGCCTGTCCCTGTGGAGACTCGGGACTGTGTGCCTGTCCCTGTGGAGACTCGGGGCTGTGTGCCTGTCCCTGTGGAGACTCGGGACTGTGTGCCTGTCCCTGTGGAGTTTCGGGACTGTGTGCCTGTCCCTGTGGAGACTCGGGACTGTGTGCCTGTCCCTGTGGAGACTCGGGACTGTGTGCCTGTCCCTGTGGAGTTTCGGGACTGTGTGCCTGTCCCTGTGGAGACTCTGGACTGTGTGCCTGTCCCTGTGGAGACTCTGGACTGTGCGCCTGTCCCTGTGGAGACTCTGGACTGTGCGCCTGTCCCTGTGGAGACTCGGGACTGTGCGCCTGTCCCTGTGGAGACTCTGGGCTGTGCGCCTGTCCCTGTGAAGACTCGGGACTGTGTGCCTGTCCCTGTGGATACTCTGGGCTGTGCTCCTGTCCCTGAGGAGACTCTGGGCTGTGCGCCTGTCCCTGTGGAGACTCGGGACTGTGTGCCTGTCCCTGTGGAGACTCGGGACTGTGTGCCTGTCCCTGTGGAGACTCTGGGCTGTGCGCCTGTCCCTGTGGAGACTCTGGACTGTGTGCCTGTCCCTGTGGAGACTCGGGGCTGTGCTCCTGTCCCTGAGGAGACTCTGGGCTGTGCGCCTGTCCCTGTGGAGACTCGGGACTGTGTGCCTGTCCCTGTGGAGACTCGGGACTGTGTGCCTGTCCCTGTGGAGACTCGGGACTGTGTGCCTGTCCCTGTGGAGTTTCGGGACTGTGTGCCTGTCCCTGTGGAGACTCGGGACTGTGTGCCTGTCCCTGTGGAGACCTGGGACTGTGCGCCTGTCCCTGTGGAGACTCTGGGCTGTGCGCCTGTCCCTGTGGAGACTCGGGACTGTGTGCCTGTCCCTGTGGAGTTTCGGGACTGTGTGCCTGTCCCTGTGGAGACTTGGGACTGTGCGCCTGTCCCTGTGGAGACTCTGGGCTGTGCGCCTGTCCCTGTGGAGACTCGGGACTGTGTGCCTGTCCCTGTGGATACTCTGGGCTGTGCTCCTGTCCCTGTGGAGACTCTGGGCTGTGCGCCTGTCCCTGTGGAGACTCGGGACTGTGTGCCTGTCCCTGTGGAGACTCGGGACTGTGTGCCTGTCCCTGTGGAGACTCTGGGCTGTGCGCCTGTCCCTGTGGAGACTCTGGACTGTGTGCCTGTCCCTGTGGAGACTCGGGGCTGTGCTCCTGTCCCTGAGGAGACTCTGGGCTGTGCGCCTGTCCCTGTGGAGACTCGGGACTGTGTGCCTGTCCCTGTGGAGACTCGGGGCTGTGTGCCTGTCCCTGTGGAGACTCGGGACTGTGTGCCTGTCCCTGTGGAGTTTCGGGACTGTGTGCCTGTCCCTGTGGAGTTTCGGGACTGTGTGCCTGTCCCTGTGGAGACTCGGGACTGTGTGCCTGTCCCTGTGGAGACTCGGGACTGTGTGCCTGTCCCTGTGGAGACTCTGGGCTGTGCGCCTGTCCCTGTGGAGACTCTGGACTGTGTGCCTGTCCCTGTGGAGACTCGGGGCTGTGCTCCTGTCCCTGAGGAGACTCTGGGCTGTGCGCCTGTCCCTGTGGAGACTCGGGACTGTGTGCCTGTCCCTGTGGAGACTCGGGACTGTGTGCCTGTCCCTGTGGAGACTCGGGACTGTGTGCCTGTCCCTGTGGAGTTTCGGGACTGTGTGCCTGTCCCTGTGGAGACTCGGGACTGTGTGCCTGTCCCTGTGGAGACTCGGGACTGTGTGCCTGTCCCTGTGGAGTTTCGGGACTGTGTGCCTGTCCCTGTGGAGACTCGGGACTGTGTGCCTGTCCCTGTGGAGACCTGGGACTGTGCGCCTGTCCCTGTGGAGACTCTGGGCTGTGCGCCTGTCCCTGTGGAGACTCGGGACTGTGTGCCTGTCCCTGTGGAGTTTCGGGACTGTGTGCCTGTCCCTGTGGAGACTCGGGACTGTGTGCCTGTCCCTGTGGAGACTCGGGACTGTGTGCCTGTCCCTGTGGAGACTCGGGACTGTGTGCCTGTCCCTGTGGAGACTCGGGACTGTGTGCCTGTCCCTGTGGAGACTCTAGACTGTGCGCCTGTCCCTGTGGAGTTTCGGGGCTGTGTGCCTGTCCCTGTGGAGACTCTGGGCTGTGCACCTGTCCCTGTGGAGACTCGGGACTGTGTGCCTGTCCCTCTGGAGACTCGGGACTGTGTGCCTGTCCCTCTGGAGACTCTGGACTGTGCCTGTCCCTGTGGAGACTCTAGACTGTGCGCCTGTCCCTGTGGAGTTTCGGGGCTGTGTGCCTGTCCCTGTGGAGTTTCGGGGCTGTGTGCCTGTCCCTCTGGAGACTCTGGGCTGTGCACCTGTCCCTGTGGAGACTCGGGACTGTGTGCCTGTAGCTGTCCCAGCCCTTCAGTTTAACAGTAATCTCTTCCAGATTACAGTTGCAGCAAGGCACCAAGACTGACACAGGCCATGGGAGAGAGGAAATATTCACCCTGTCAGCCAGACCTGGATTTGTCCTCTGGTTCTAAGTATGAAAGGCCAACATTTGAACAGAGTGTACCCTCCCAAAACCTGATACCTGCCACAGATCCCTGAGTACACAGCGTTCAGAGTCTAATTATCTGGGTTATTGCATTTGTCCTGGTCACATTGGTACTGAAATCCCTCACCCACAATTAGATTTACACAGCTTTGCAAATCTACAAAAACACTTACAGCGGTAACCACCACCCCCCACTCCACCGCCCCCAACCTTTCCATCCCATCCATACCTGCAACAGGGTGCATCAAGTGAACTTCCGAAAATATTGTCAATCGCATCTCAGCAGGTAATACTCTTGCCTCTGGGTCAGAGGGTTGTGGGTTCAAGATCCATTCCGGAGACTTGAGCACATAAATCCAGGCTGATGCTCTCAGTGCAGTATCGAGGGAGTGCTGCACTGTTGGTGGGTGCAGTCTTTTCAGTGAGATGTTAAACTGAAGCCCCACCTGCCCACTCGAGTAGGTGTCAAAGGCGGCACTACTTTGGAGAAGAGCAGGGGTGGGGTTCTGCTCAATAACCTGGACAATATATGTCCCTCAGTCGACAACACCGTGTTTGTGGGATCTTGCTGTGTGCACCTTGGCTGTCATGTTTCCTACTTTACGACAGTTCCTACACCTGAAAAGTGTGTGAAGCACAATGAGACCTCCTCAGATCATGAAAGGCGCTATAGAAATGCAACTTTTTTCCTTCCCCTGCAGAAAGAGATGGTGGTGGTGTAGTGGCCCTGTCACTGGACTAGTGACCCAGTGGCTCTGGGGACATGGGTTCAAATCCCAGTGTGGCAGCGGGTGGAATTTAAATTCAATTAGTAAATCTGGAATTATAGAGCTAGTCTCATGCATGACAACAATCATCAATTGTTGTAAAAAACCCATCTGATTCACTAATGTCCTTTAGGGAAGGAAATCTGCTGTCCTTACCTGGTCTGGCCTACATGTAACTCCAGACCCACAGCGATGAGGTTGACTCTTAACTGCTCCTCTGAAAGGGGCAATGAGGGACGGGCAACAAATGCTGGCCTGGCCAATCACACCCAGATCCCAAAGAATATATTTTTAAAATTGTCGTCTTTTCAGAAATACCTGTGACTTGTTTTATTTAAAAGAGAAACAGCCAGCATTGCCTGTGCCATCTTGCCAAGCCTGGCAGGAGGTTCTGAGTGAAAATCCGACCTGGCATTTTGTGCTTTTCCTTTCAGCTCCTCGGGTCACCCAGCTGGAAGGAGCGGCCTGTGAGGTCACGTGGGAAGGACTCCCTCCGATGAGAGGCGACCCAATGAGTTACATTCTCCAGGTCACCGTGGGCAGGGAGTTGGATTACAAACAGGTAAGGGTCGGTGGGGGGTTTGGGGGTGGGGGGGGGGTGGTGGGGGTGGGGATGGAGGCCGGGAGGGGGGAGGGGGTGGGGGGCTCAGGAGGGAGAGGGGGTGGGGGGTTGGGAGGGGGAGGGGAGGGGGATGGAGGGTGGGAGGGAGGGGGATGGAGGGGGTGGGGGCGGGAGGGAGAGGGAGGGGGTGGAGGGGGGTAGCGGGGTGGGGGTAGGGGGTGGGAGGGGGCAGGGGGGGTGGTGGTGTGGAGGTTCTGAATCATCTGGCAGCACCCGCCCCAGGAAGAGGGGTTTTTGTCCTTAAGCAATGAGAATGGTCCAATTCTGCTCTGGTTCGGGAGGCACCATTCACACAAGATGTCTCTTGAACGCAATTGGAGCTCGATTGCGGGGAGGAGTGAGTGGGGGGTACATCCCTCTGATGCCCATTGAGAGGGGTGAGTCCTGAGGGACTCATCGAGGGGTGGGTTTTCCCTGGTGACCATTGAGATGGTAGTGAGTCTGGCAGATGCGCCTTGAGGGTTGTGGGGTGGCTGCTAAGGCACTCATTGAGGGGCAGTGTTCCTCTGCTGGACATCAACACTCTGACTCCTGCCTTGCAAATGTGTTGGTTCGGCTTTGAAAACCATTAAAATTATTCTTAACTTTATCTCAATCGGGGTAACCGATGGAACAACAATTTTAAAGAATAATTTTATTTTTAAATCCTGCCTTTGGTCTGCTGAGATTTGCCCTTTGTAACATGGGAACAGGAGGAGGCCATTCAGCCCCTCGATCCTGTTCTGCTATTCACTGAGGCCCTAGCTGATCTGTACCACAGCACCATTATCCTACATTAGCCTCCTATCCTCTGACGACCTTACCAAGCAAAAATGCAACCATCTCAGTCTCCAAATTTCTCCCGACTCTTGGAACTCTCACAAAAAGCCTTGGATGTTGGATGCCGATTGGAATGTTCAAGAATGCAATGGGTAGATTTTTGTTGGTGAAGGTCGTGGTGGGATATGGAACCAAAGCAGGGTAAACGGAGCTGAGATGCAGATCAGCCCTGATCTAACCAAATGGCGGAACAGGCTCGATGGGCTGAATGGCCTCCTCCTGCTCCCAATGCTCCTAGGTTGGTGAACTATCCAGGGGAAAGAGTGAAAATGGCAGGAACGGGGAGCTAACCTGTGATTCGTTGCTATATTGTTCACCAGACAGAGCCCCAAGCTTTAGTCTCCCTGCAGCAGATATTGCTAAGGGGAGGCTTAATGGAACTAATAAGGATGGGCTGAATGGCCTGGCTCTGTGCTGTAATTGTGAAGGGTTTTGGTAGAGTAAATAAGGAGAAAAACTGTTCATACTGGTGGGAGGGCCGACAACTGGACGATACAGATTCAATGTAATTAACAGCCAATAACTACAGGTAGAAGTGCGCTCAATATTTTAACCAACTTCAGTTGTTCGATGATGCGGTACTGAGCTCAGCAAATCGGGAGGGTTGCAGGCCAGCCGTGTGATGGCAATACAGCGAGGCCTGAACGAGGGAGGGAATAGGTATAGGATTGTGAAGCCTTCAGTTGCCAGACAGTCTGCTCACACTCACCCGGTAGTGCTTTCATAGGATGAATTTGCAAGGCATCTGAGGTGACCCCTCCCCGGTTTAGAAGATTGAGGCGTGACCGAATAGAAGTGTTTTTTTTTAAAAACTTAACAGGGAAGATGCAGAGAAACTATTCCCTCTACTGGCGGGGAGTCGAGAACGAGGGGGCAATCGTTTTAAGCTAGAGCTAGGCTGTTTAGGAATGAATTTTTTTACACAGAGGGTGATCTGGAAACCTGGAACTCTCCATCAAAAGGCTTTGGACGCTGGCGGGGTGGGGGGGTGGGGTTCAATTGGGGCTTTCCAAGATGGAGATTAATAGATTTTTGATGAGTAACAGTTTGAAGGGAAATGGAGCAAATGTGGGTAAATGGAGTGGAGGCGCATGATCTAACAGAATGGTGAAACAGGCTTGAGGGGCTGAATGGCCTCCTGTTCCTATTTCCGTGTGTGGAACTATCAAAACACCCTTAGGAGAGGGGAAATAAATTGTTAGAGCTGTTCCTTTCGCACAGACGACAGGCACAATAAATCAAATCAGGAAACCAAAGAATCATTTGCAGAGTGTCTTAAATTCCCTAGCGTGCAGCGTAGGTGATTGAAAGGTGTGTGTGAGCCTGCGGTGGCCCAGGGAAAGTGGACAGTATTTGCGGTGGCCCCTTGAGTGCAAGCTGAGCCCGTAGCCATGACGACGGCATCCGCATGAGGCCTTCACCAACGTCAGAGCCTATCTAGTATTAGTAAATAATGATCGGGAACCAGGAAGCTGCTTGAGGCTGTTGACAAATATTTCCCAGACTTTTGTTTTTTTTTAACGGCACGAAAATGTCTGCTTCCTTTTTTCCTAGACGTTGTGCAAAGAGGGGAGGGGAAGGGAAATCACCACAGGCCAGCCAACATCCTCAACCCGTGGCTCAGAGAAACCAAAAGGAAAAGGATTGTGGGCGGTTTTGCTTTCTGATAATAAAATTCCTGCCTTTATTGGGGAAAAGAGAAGTTATTTTTTTTTCTTCATAATCTAGCCTTTTGCTTCACTTGCCTGTCCGCCAGCACTGGCTGTGGCTAGTATTCGAACCCCTGGCAACTATACCCCTCAAAGTTGGGTTGCCACCTCTGGTTGGATGTATTCCGGGAGGTTTTGTGACATGGCATCCCACTTGCTACCTCCGCCCCCCCACCACCACCACCACCACCACCAATCCCCACATTGCTCCCGCCATTGGTCTCCCCCACACGTCAACCCTTGTGGTTCACCTTCCCACAATTAAAAGGCAAATGGACCTTTTGCTACCTGATTGGGTGATTTTTGACTGTCTGTTCAACATGAGGTTACCAGCTGGCCTGGAGTCTCCAGGAATTAAAGGTCATTCCCAGGGGCACTGCTGTGTACAACCCTGGAGAAAAATCACCGGGAATTTTCTTTGCGTCATTTTCTTTTGAACGTTTCTCTTTACCGGATCTAAAGATATTGAAACAGTGGGGGAAAAAAAACCGTCTGTTTGGCTAACAGTCAAACATCATCCAATTGGGCAATGAGTCTTTCTGGTCTCCAATTCCAAAAAAACAAAAATTGGCAGTGGAAGGCAGTACGTCAGAAGGATGGATGTGTTGGCCTACTAATGGCTGGAGCGTGGGGGCAAGTCATGCGATGAAACTTCCAGGAATACGTTTAACCACAGCTGGTGACCCTAGTTCAACATCCTATTCTTGGCCAACTCCAATATTTTAACATCTAATAAAATTACTTGGGCTTGGTAGCTCCCACATCTAAAGGCAGACAAAGCTCTCATTCTAAACAAAAACAAAAAATACCTGGAAAAACTCAGCAGGTCAGGCAGCATCCGCGGAGAGGAGCACAGTTAAGGTTTCGGTCATTCGGACTCGAAACGTTAACTGTGCTCCTCTCCGCAGATGCTGCCAGACCTGTTGAGTTTTTCCAGGTGTTTTTGTTTGGGATTTCCAGCATCCGCAGTTTTTTTGCTTTTATCTTAAAAGCTCTCATTCTCTCCCATCCAAACCCAACGTTCTCGTGTGGCTCCCAGTGTCCATTGACCGGCTGTAGATCTGGCACCAGTTCATCTTGAGTCGCCCTCTTCTTCTACATCCAGAGGGAGCCCACTGCATGGCCTGATGGGCAGGCCACCATGTTGGAGGACAGGTGACGTGGCCATGCCGGCTGAACCATCTTTTGCAGAAGATGGATGAAACTGGAGACTGTTCTATTACTGCAGCGGAAGCAATAAAGTTCAAAACATTAAAAAAAAACTCACAACTTTTTAATGCCCCCAATGATTTTTCGGCCTGGGTTTTTGCCGGGAGCAGTGCCCAGCCGATTAACCTGATAAGCCATACAGACTCTTCATTACCTCCCCTACTGTAAAAAAAATTCCAACTCAGCTCCTCGAGGCCAGGCCCCTGCTTTGTGAAATTGGCCCCGGGATGGCCTGTTGTTGGAATTAGGGATTGCCAACCCTCCAGGATTCCTCTGGAGTTTCCAGGCGGTAATGAAAGAGCCAGGGTTCGTGCGCCTGATCACTATCCGTCGGCGCTCGCTGGGATGTGGGCGTGCTTAATGTCAGACCAGGCTTCAGTCAGGACATCGAGCTGATGTTTCAACAGCAACGGCTTGCATTTATATAGCACCTTTAATGTGGTAAACCACCCCAAGGTGCTTCGCAGAAGATTTATCGAACAAAATTTTAAACCAAGCCACATGAGAATATATTAGGACATTTGACCCAAAGATTTGGTCAAAGAGTTCGGGTTTTAAGGAGCTTCTGGTAAAAGGGGGATGGGGGGGGGAAGTAAAGACAGAGAAATGGAGAGGTTTAAGGACGGAATTCCAGAGCTTAGGGCCCAGGCAGCTGAAGACATGGTCACCAATGGTGGAGTGATTAAAACCAGGGATGCTCAAGCCTCTGTAATTGAGGAGCAGAGAGATCGCAGAGAGTTATGGAGGGCTGGAGGAGGTTACAGAGATAGGGAGGGGTGAGACAATGAGGGATTTTAAAACAAGGATGAAATTAGTTAAAAATAACCTACATAAACCTGGTTATTATGGAGGTGCGAGGATAGTTCTGGTTTTATGTTCATTCTCTGGCAATAGTGTAACCTCTACCTCACAGTTGAATCAAATTAATTCAAATTACTACACTAAACTATCATTTAATATTGAGACCCTTGCCCCAAGCTCTGGGACCTAGGTGTTTGTATATTACTTTTTGGAACTGATGACTATGATTTAGAACAATCACCTTCTGGGTTTAACTGTGGTGCTTGTGGATTTATTTGTTGCGCTGATGCATTGCAAGGCGTCATCGGCCATTGCACAGATCTGCAAATGATATTAAACCACTGCCACTCAAAGCTGATTTGTAAACTGATGTTGTAACAAGATATCCCAGAGAACCTATGACATGGAGCGTTATTACAGAAATTCCAACCTATGGTAATGTTGGGGCAGTGTGGGCAGAGGTTTTGTGAACTGGATAGGGACTACAGGAAAGGGTGTGGGCCAGGGATCAGCGTAGGATGCAGTCTTAGCCTCAATCTATTTAGGCTATCTAGACATGGGCACGGTGGGGGGAGGGGCGCTGACAGAAGAACTAGGACGTTTGGCAAAAAGTAAGGAGGATGCCAAGCGTTAGCGGAATGGGCAGACAGGTGGCAAATACTGTTTAATGAAGAGATGTGTGTGGCAATGCAGTTTGAAAGAATTAATGAATAATGAGAGCATAAACCCAAAGGAAAAATGCTAAAGAGCAGAATGACCAAGGGTATGAATAGATAATATTGTAAAAATATGACTATCCTTTCTCCATCTTATATGCTGCCTTCTCTCTCTCTCGCTCTCTCTCTCCCCGCTTCTTCCCTCTTTCTCTCTCTCTCCTTTTTATCTCCTTCCTTTCTTGGCTTCTATCTTTCTTTTCTCACTTTCCTCCCTCTCTTGTGCTGTTTCTCTCTCACCGACTTTGCCCCCCGTTCTCTCACGTGCTATCTCTCCTAACTCTCTTGTGCTATCTCTGGCCCCTCTCCTCCCTCACTCTCTCTCCTCTATTCATCCTATCTCTTCTGCCCCTCATGCTATCCTCCCTTTTACCACCCTCATTCCTAGTGTTGCATTCTCTCCTATTTCTCTCTGATGCCGGCCCAGATTTCCACAGGATTGCAGAGACGCTGCAGATTTTTTTAAATGGCCGGGGGCGGGGTGGTGGGGACCTGGATGTGGACATCCCGGCCCCATTTCTGACCTCCCGTTTTCGCAGGTAAGGGGAAGGGCACGAGGTGTGACTCCACACATGAGGGAAACCCAACCTTGGCAGGGCCATTTAAACTTAGTGCTGAGTTCAAATGGACCCTATTTTGTCTGTTGCAAAGGCTTTAACCCACAGTGTGGGAGTCGCAAATTGTTGGAGTAGACATAAACACTCTTGATTGTCACAATCTGAATTTTTAAAAAATCTCCAGCTCTTTAAATTGTTCAGAAAAAAAAACTGGCTACAGCTGTCACTGATTTTTTTTTAAAAAAAACCTCTGCTGGACTGCTTTGATTGACAGGCCAGTTGATGCAGCATCTGTTTGAGTAGTTTCAATGGAGTTATTCGTTGGCATTTCCCTAAGGAGCTAGTCATTATGAATGCTTGGCTGAGTTCCCAAAGCTACAATTATCTCAGCAGGGGGTTCTGAGTTCACAGTTCAATTGACCTCTTAAAGAGGCTATTAAGGGATTAGGGATATAAACAGAAATGTATTTGTTTTTTTAAAGAGATTAACTACTTGAGGAGATTTTAATAGTTTTGATGCTTTCATGAATGGGAGTTTTTTTCACTATCAAGTCTGTATAGCGAGAGGTGTATTAGATTTTTAGAAGTGCACTTTTTTTCATCTCCATGTGGCTCCTGAGCTCTTCCCATGGTGGATACTGGGTGAGTTGGCATGGAGTATACTGGGAGCCATGGAAGTTGGGTGGGGTCTGAGGGGATGTGAGGCATAAGGGCTAGAGGACCTAAAATCTTCCAAAACAATTGGAACCAAGTCCCAGAGAACTGAGATGGGCTTTCTAACCAATCTGCCTCAACACTTGCCCACCGAGCATCTGCTCCTGGGTTTGGCGGGCCTGACTACATCCCACGCCAGCCCCAACTACCCCTCCCGCACACCCGCCCCAACCACCCCTCCCCCACACCCGCCCCTACCACCCCTCCCCCACACCCGCCCCTACCACCCCTCCCCCAGGCCCGCCCCAACCACCCCTCCCCCACGCCCACCCCAACCACCCCTCCCCCACGCCCGCCCCAACTACCCCTCCCCCACACCCGCCCCAACCACCCCTCCCCCACGCCCACCCCAACCACCCCTCCCCCACACCCGCCCCAACCTCCCCTCCCCCACACTCGCCCCAACCACCCCTCCCCCACACCCGCCCCAACCTCCCCTCCCCCACACTCGCCCCAACCACCCCTCCCCCACACCCGCCCCAATCACCCCTCCCCCACACCCGCCCCAACCACCCCTACCCCACACCCGCCCCAACCTCCCCTCCCCCACACCCGCCCCAACCACCCCTCCCCCACAACCACCCGCCCCAACCTCCCCTCCCCCACCCCTCCCCCACAACCACCCCTCCCCCAGCAAAAATCTCACAATTTCACCGAGGCGGGTCCAGCAAGTCAAGCAATTAATTTCCCAGCAAGAGCTACCTGTCTTGGCAGCAAAAATCCAGCCCTACCTCTCAATTCTCCCTCTCCCTCTTTCCTGTTGTTTCTTTCCTCTCTATCTTGCTATGGCTCTCTCTCTCCCTCTCATGCTCTCTCACTCTCTCTTCTTCCTCATATCATCATTCTCTCCCTCTATCATTATTAATTGAATCTCTAAGAGGTAGCCATTTAGCTCCTTGAACCTGTTCCACCACACAGTGAGGTCATGGCTGATCTTTGACCCAACACCCACCTTTGCCTCATATCCCACAATACCTTTGGTTAAGAAAAATTGATCCAGCATCAATTGTCATTTGTGGAAGACAGTTCCAAACTCCTACCACCTTTTGTGTGAAGAAGTGTTTCCTAATCTCACCCCTGAAAGGCTTGGCTCTAATTTTTAGACTCTGCCCCCTCGTCCTAGACTCCCCAAACCAGCAGAAAGAATTCTATTTACCCTATTTGTGCCCCTTATTAGCTTGAAAATTCCAATCTAATCACCCCTTTTAACCTTCTAAATTCCAGGCAATGAATGAACATGTAAATAGGTTTTACTTTGCCATTGATGTCCCCCACCCATTATTTACACCTCCATATATGTTCGATGCATGAATGTCTGCCAGTCCCCCTGTTGCAGACCGTGCCCTGTCTTTTCTGTTGTAGCAATGGTCAACTGTGCATGTGTAATATGTCCAGTGCTCCCAAGTCACACTGGACATGCATTGTTAGAGAAAAGTTATCTCGATGAATTAAGCTTCTCATCCAATACCCTGTCCATGACTGGACCTCCTCCTTCCACCCCTGTGGCATCCAGGCCTTTGATACTTCTGGACTCAACTGTTCCACTGTTCCCTGGTCGCTCTCCCAGCCTCCTCGCTCTATAAACTTGTTATTTGAATGCTGAATGGTTCAGGGTCACATTCCCCTTGGCTTGAAGTAAATGGGTTTATTAAAATAACGGAGAGGGGAATGTGATAACAGCCTGCCTAAGCCTTCATGTGATACCATTCTTTCACAACCACATGGCTGTCACCAACATGCCCACCTAGCAAGCTCCCCAGCTGCATGAAAAGCATTCTAGAGAAACCACCAACATGACCTTCTCAAGGGTAGCTGGAGATGGGCAGCAAATGCCAGCCTTGCCAGCGATGTCCACACTCAATGAATGAATGAATGAAGAACATAAAGGTTGGCAGGGTTGAAATCTCTCAAGAAAGCTGAGGTGCTTATTGAGCTGATTGTGTGCCTTTCCTGCCCCTGAGCTCCCTACTCTTCGGTGTAAGTAAAGCAAGCTGTCGAACATGAAGAGCTCCTTGTTACACCACAAGCTCCTACAACAGCAGTTACATAAAGGATGAGTTCAGCAAGAAGTGTCAATAACTAATTATACCTTAAATGATGTCCCATTTAGTACAAAAGCCTAGAGAGAGGGAGAGACATCCTGGAGTCACTGCAATGAATCTTTTTCTCCCTTTACGTCAATGGCAATTTTCAGCTGAGGGACTGAATTGACAAGAAGCCTTTTGAGAAATAGTGTGTGAGCATTGGATCAACTCTGTGAGTCAGCCCCTGTTACTGTCTGTTCTGCACACCCCCGCTTTGTCTCTGCGTACGGGAGTGTTGTTGGACTGAATAAACATTTCATGTTCTGTACTCTCGATTCATTGTAACTCCTTGCACTATGATAGCTTATTTATATGTCAAATCAATAAATAACTGAGTAGTTAACACTGCACCAGGGGGCAAGGAAAAGTGATTTGTTCAAGATTGGTACAGGGCCGTGGGGAGAGAGTGGGGCAGAGGGATTAGTTTGGGGATTGGTACAGTGTGATGGGGAGAGAGCGGGGCAGCAGGCTCAGTTTGGGGATTGATACAGGGCTATGGGGAGAGAGAGGGGTCAGTGAGATTGGTTTGGGGATTGATACAGTGTGATGGGGAGAGAGCGGGGCAGTGGGATTTGTTTGGGGATTGGTACAGGGCTAAGGGGAGAGAGCGGGGCAGCAGGCTTAGTTTGGGGATTGATACAGGGCCATGGGGAGAGAGAGAGGTCAGTGAGGTTGGTTTGGGGATTGATACAGGGCTATGGGGAGAGAGAGGGGTCGGGGAAATTGGTTTGGGGATTGATACAGTGTGATGGGGAGAGAGAGGGGTCAGTGAGATTGGTTTGGGGATTGATACAGGGCTATGGGGAGAGAGAGGGGTCGGGGAGATTGGTTTGGGGATTGATACAGTGTGATGGGGAGGACTGGGGCAGTGCGATTGGTTTTAGGAAAGGTCTAGTACAGAGCACAGGTACCACGGCTGAATGGCCTCCTGTTTTGCTGTCACCTTCTCCGCTCCTTGACAGTTTTTATTTCTCTGCCCATCTCACAGGTGTACAAGGGAGAGGACACAACATTCCAGATCTCAGGCCTCCAGACGAACACAGACTACCGGTTCCGGGTCTGCGTCTGCCGCCGTTGCCAGGACATGTCGCAAGAGCTGACTGGACCCTTTAGCCCGTCTGCCATTTTCACACTACGGAGAAAGGAGTCTCCCCCTGTCAGTGAACTGCGAACCGCAGAAATGGCCAAAATGAGGAGCGTGATGCCCAGTGACGAGCAGTTTGCTGCCCTCATCCTGGCAGGGTTTGCCAGTTTATCCATCTTTATTGCCTTTGTTTTACAATATTTCATCATGAAGTAACAGAGGACGAAGGAAGCAAAAAAAAACATTACGCATATAACTCTTGAGGTATAAACTTAGCCACGTACTAGTGCCAGCAAAACTCATTTAAATATTCCTGTCGAACTTCTATTAATCGTCTTTTATTTTTAAGTTTGTTCATTTTTTTTTTTTTCCCTTTTCCCTTTGTTTTTTTTGGGGTCGGGGCCCACGTTTCGGGCGCCAAAGTTTAACCAAAACAAGAAAAAAAAAACAAACAAAAAAAAAAAACGGGGGGGGAAGCGAAATGAAAACCACACTGGCTCTTTTCTGCACCTTTTCCGGAAACGACTTTGACACTTTCACCCCCCCCCAATGTCATTTGGTGCCCGCGCTCCTGGACCAGCCCAAGTGGGGGCTGCCCTCTGGTTACGTTGGGTTGTCGGCCGTGTGAGGGAGCTGTGAATGAGTTAAAGTATTCTCCCAGCCAATGGTTCAGTTGGAGGTTTTAGCATTTTTTTAATATATATATATTTATATATATATAATATATATATATATAAAAATATATATATTTTTTTAAAATATATTTTCGCTGGGAGGGAGGGCGGAGTGGAGAGGAGTGAGAACAAGCCTCACATCGTTCACAATCGCCTGTTGATGGGATAGCTGGCAGACCGGGCTTGTCTCTTTTTGTTACATTTAGAGGGCGTACTTGTGAGAAATGCAATGGGCACCATATTTAATTTAGCTGTAAAAAAAAGGGGGTATGTCACCTTCCCCCCCCAGCCAGATCAGCTCTGATGTTGGCACTCAAGGCTACCTGGTAAATTTGGATGCCTCATGGCTGTAATTTCGCCAGGGTAGACCCCCCCCCACCGCAACCTTCGCCCAGCTTTTGCTCACTGCCTTTCTGTGTGCCTCAGAAGTGAGAGAGCTGCAGCGTAACACCGTAGAGGTGCGGTTGTGAGAGATGGGATCGTGTTGGGGGTTGTGGGGGGAGAGAGAGGTGCTGAAGGAGAAGGACCACAGCCTCCAATTGATACTCCCCCCTCCCCCACCAACCCCCGATTTCTTTTTAAATGGGCCCCGGACATCACTTCGGGGCCCTGACTCCATAACTACTCCCCAGCTCCCCCCCCCAACCCCCACTCCCACCCCGGCCACCACCACCGGGCCAGGTGGTAGTTGTTGGCATCACAACTGGCAGCCAGACTGTCCATCGTTTACCCGCTGTGAAGGTGCCTTATTGCAGTCATCCAATCAGGATTCTCTTCCACTGCCCTTTCCAAATGCTGTACCCTCGAATACTTGCTCCCTTCTCCATTTGTGCCTTTGCTACACATAAAGAAGTTACCACTCGGAGACACTGGCTACACACTGCCAAACTCAACACTGCCATTAAATAGGGAGGGGGCGCCGATTTATTTCCCAATTTTTAACCCCCTTTTCCATTCCGTCCTTTCCCAATCTAGAACTGCCACAGCGTTGTTTTGAAGCTCATCTCCCTCCCCTGGTATAACGCTTAAGCGGTACGATCCTCAAAGCCTCCAGGTCAAGTCCCAGTTAGCATAGGGTCAGCTGGGATGGGTGCTATAATGGGCCTCAGTGCCTCTGGAGTTTTGGGAGGGGAGGGGAATATCAGGCAATGGGATGGGGTGGGATGCGTGGCAGGATTCTTGCTTCCACTCACTGTACAAGTGGACAATGGTCAAGTCGTGTTGCCCAGCGCCAATTACAGATGAGGGCAAAATGCATCCCCCCTTGCGATTCCCCTTTGGGTTGAACAGCAGCTGACAGGCAGCTCGCTAGGCTCCCGCGCAAAGAATTCCTGCTTGGATGAATGTGCTGGAGAAGCTTCCATTGGTACTTCAACAAAGATCAGTGATAAGGGGGAAAGCGGAGAAAAGAAATACCTCAGTTTCCTGTTTGTATTCTCATGTAACTGAGAGAATTGAAGGCTAAAATCTCCAATTGTGTGATGCTTACACACACCAAACCAAACCTGAGTTTTGAAAACGGAAACATTACCCTTTTACTTCTAGTTTTTGTAGCGTTGTATTAGTTAATCTGCAACAAGACCTGCAAAGCCAGTCATTTTAGAATCAGACATGGGGTGGCCATTTTGGAATCGGGTGGCCATTTTGAAAGGAACTATCCCAGCTTGCATTTGGTATGTTCCTAAAAACAACTCCTGATTGGATAGAGCTACTGAAAAATCAATCCTGTGGCTAAGAAGTAATCGAACTATGTGTCTGCCATGAGATGTTGAATTAAGAAAACCTATTTCTGACCATGTTTGTGGTGAGTAGCTGCTTCATATGTAGGTTATCGTCAACAAAAGCTGCCACTCAAATTGTCCCGTGAGAGACCAAACCAAAAAGCTACTTTGTATTCTTATTATTCAGAAAATGATTATTTGCACTTTATCCTCATTCCCACTCTCTCCACCGTGTTGTCCCACCCCGCAGAGATGGCGTGAAACTAGAGAAACTGGAAGGCCTCAGCCTGATTAGGGCGCACTTCACTTTCCAAAACCAATGTCCAACCATTCCAACACGCACAAACCAACCGATGCCGTTATTGGCAACGGGCTAGGCTGCGGGCAGAGCAGGAGTAAATGTGAAGAATCCCGCACGGTCCACTGGGATCCCAATTCCTCCAGTTCCTCCTCCCTACCCTTCGCAACAAAAGGTGCTGAATTTGTACTGAGAATTTTCACGGCAGAGAAGTAGGTCGTGTGGCCCGTCAGGCCTGTGCTGGTATAAGAACAGAAAATGCTGGAAGTACTGAGCAGGTCAGGAAGCTTCTGAAGGGAGAAACAAACTTAACTTTTCAGGTTAATGACCTTTCATCAGTACTCTCCCGCTGGTGTTTATGCCACCTCCCACTCTACTTCATCTCACCCCATCAATATATCCTTCCACCCCTTCTTTCCCTCCTCATGTTTATCCAGCTTCCCCTCAAATGTATCTACCCTATTCACCTCAAACACTTCCCGTGGTAGTGAATTCCACATTCTCGCCACTCTCTGGGTAAAGAAGTTTCTCCTGAATTCCCTATTGGATTTATTAGTGACTGTCTTTTATTTCTGACCCCTAGTTCTGGTCTCCCCCAGAAGGGGAAACACTTCCCCTTCATTGACCCCATCGAACCCTTTCGTAATCTTAAAGATCGCACTTAGCTGTTTCTTTTTCCAGAGAGCAGAGACCCATCCTGTTCAATCCTTCCTGATGGGTATAATCTCTCTGTTCTGGTGTTATAGATGTACAGGAAAGGATGTCTGGAATTTGGAAGGGATAAGACAGGGTGCCTGGACAAGCCAGCTGCTGTTACGTATGGAGTTCTTACATAGGTGTACGTAGAATGTGCGGCCCAGAAACAGGCCATTCAGCCCCACTGGTCACTGCTGGTGTTTACACTCCACAAGAGCCTTCATCTCACCCCATCAGAATCACAGGATGGTTACAGCGCAGAAGGAAGCCATTCAGCCCGCTATGTCTGCACCAGCTCTCCGAATGAGCAATTCGCTTAGTGCACATTCTTCCTCTTCAAATAACAGTCAGGGCCCCTTTGGAATACTTCCATCACACAGGTCAGGCAGCTTCTTTTCCTTTCTCCCTCATGCGTTTACCTATCTTTCACTTAACTGCTCCCATTTGGCTGATAATTCGTCAAGCCGGGAAAACTCTGAGGGAAATAGTGACTTCAAAATATTTATATTTTCGTTCAGCGCGGTGTAGATTGCATGGCCGCTGAGTTAATGATGAGCAGTACCCAACACAGCTGCAAACAGGGACGTTGGCATGTCCGACACTCGCTAGCAGATACTCCCCATGCCCGTTGTTGATCGGTGAGAGGTGTTGTGATTTGTTCCAGAAACGGAGTGAAGGAAGGAGATGGGAAATCAATTGAAGGCGCTGACTTCCCCAGGCCCCACTGTGTTGACGATAGGGCTCTCAGCATTAGGCATCTCCAGTGTGAATGATGTTCACCACAATCAGAGATAGACAGGGCACAGCGTTAGAACATAGCAGGAGAAATCAATCTCACGTTATTAAACCCTCAACCCTACCACCTGCCTCAGCCTTAAGCGTACCCATATATTAATCACCGTTGATGGCCACGCCTTCAGGAAACTGTAGAAAAGTTACGGCCCAGATAGGGGCCATTCAGCCCACCTTGTCTGCGCCGGCCGCCCGCCCATTCTAATCCCACCTCCGTTTCCTTGCAGGTTACAGTACTTTGGGTGCAGATCCAGGTGCCTTTTAAATGAGTTGAGGGTTTCTGCCTCCACCAGCAAACCGGGCAGCGAATTCCAAACATCCACCACCCTCTGGGCGAAGAAGTCTTTCCTCATGTCCCCTCTAATCCTCCTACCAATCACCATAAATCTGTGCCCTTAACCTTTCCACTAGGGGAAACAGGTCTTTCCTGTCTATTCTATCTAAGCCCCTCATAATCTTGTACACCTAGGGGTACATTCATGGGCCCCAAACTCTGGAGTTTCTCTTTCTCATCCGATCTATATCTCTACCCCTCTCTCCCCCTTTACGATGCTCCTTAAAATCTACCTTTTTCACCAAGCTTTTGGTCACCTGTCCTAATATCTCCCTCAGTGACTCGGTGTGGAATTTCTTTTGATAATTGCCCCTGTCACGCTCCTTGGGGATGTTTTCCTACGTTAATGGCGCTATATAGATTCAGGTTTTTGTTGTTTATGGTGTTTGGAACCTCGGTAACGTTTTTTATTTGTAGTGTTGATCTCTGCTGCACATTTTCAGGGTAAACAATACCTTGTATCTTGAGTTGTCTCAGAAGGTAGAATTTGTACCGCCCCAAAATAGTAACACAAGGGGGCAGCAAATTATGGGCACAGTTAGAAAAACACAGAATACAAAGAATTTGCCATTGCAAGCTAATGCCCCCCTCCCACTCCCAAAACGCTCTGTGAACAATGGGGCAGATTCCTTCTCCACATCTCTTCTTTTCACAGGATGTGGGTGTCGCTGGCTGGGCCAGCATTTATTGCCCATCCCTAATTGCCTTTGTTCAGAGGGCATTTAAGAGTCAACCACATTATTGTGGATCTGGAGTCCCATGTAGACCAGACAAGGATGGCAGATTTCCCTCCCTTAGTGAGCCAGATGTGTTTTTGTAACAATCATTTCATGGCCATCATTAGACTTTTTTTTATTATTGAATTCAAATTCATGACAGGATTTGAACCCGGGTCCCCAGAACATTACCCTAGGCACCTGGATTTCCAGTCCAGTGATAATACCACTACACCACCGCCTCCCCAAGGTTTGCCCCTTCCCCCTACTAACAGTTTCTCACTACTTCGGATACATTCACTTCCTACATCAGCGCAGAAGGAGGCCATTTGGTTCATCCTGCCTGTGCTGGCCCTTTGAAAGAACCAACCAATTAATCCCACTCACACTGTTCTTTCGCCATAATCCTTCAAATTCTTTGCCTTTGAGTATTTATCCGATTACCTTTGGAAAGTTACTACTGGATTTGCTTCCACCCCCATTTCAGGCAGCGCCTTCCAGATCGCATCTCGTGTTTTAAAAAAAAAAGGTTGCTTATTTCTTTTGCCAGTTACCTTAAATCTGTGCCCTCTGGTCACCGACCCTTCTGTCACTGGAAATAGCTTCTCCTTGTTTACTCTGTCAAAACCCCTCAGGACTTTGAACACATCTATTAAATCTCCCCTTGACCTCTGTTCTAGGGAGAACAATCCCAGCTTCTCCAGTCTCTCCATGTAACTGAAGCCCCTCGTCTCTGGTGCCATTCTCAGAAATCTCCTCCACACCCTCTACAAGGGCCTTTTTATTCCCAAGGATTCATCCATTTTCTTTTTAAGATTCTACGATTTGAGCAAGCAGCCAGTAGCTGGAGATGAGGCGGCATGTTTGTCTGACACGGCCAGAGAGAGATAGAGACAGATAGGGATGCCTTACATCGTACTGGATATGAATAAGACCCAACACGATGAGATGAGGCTGAAGTCTGATGCCACAGGGAATGTCTGTAGGGTTTGGTTTCAGTTAGTCTCTCAGGCAACATTCCAGGGATATCTCACTTGCAGAAATTTAATTTGGAACAAGCAATCATTTCTGTTTCTGATGCTTTCCCCGGGGTTAAGTAAACATTCAACAAACACAGCTCCAAACCCCCACAACTCCTGAACATCTCACCTGGGTCTCTCAACGGTCTCGGCTTCCAATTATGCATCTTTCCGCATTAAAAGAATGGAATTTTCCCTGAAGGATCCAGTTTGATCCTGTGAATTACTGATCCTTGGCTTCAGGCCCATCTTCCCCCTCACTCCCCATATCCCTTAATTCCCTGGGAGACCAAAAATCCATCTCTCCCGGCCTTAAGTATATTCAACGATGGAGCATCCCCAACCCTCTGGGGCTGAGAATTCCAAAGATTCACAACCCTTTGAATGGAAGAAATTTCTCCTCATCTCAGTCTTAAACGATCGGCCCCTTATCCTGAGACTGTACCCCCTTGTTCTAGATTCCCCAACCAGGGGAAGCAACCTTTCAATATCTACCCTGTCAAGCTCCTTCAGAATCTTTTGTGTTTCAATGATGCCTCTCATTCTTCTAAACTCCAGAGACCCAATTTACTCCACCTCTTAACATAGGACAACCCTCTCATCCCAGGGACCAATTCAGTGAACCTTCGCTGTACCACCTCCAATGCAAGTATATCCTTTCTTAAATGCGGAGATCTAAACTGCACACAGTATTCCAGATGTGGTCTCACCAAAGCCATGTACAAATGTAGCAAGACTTCTTTATTCTTGTACTCCAATCCCCTTGCAATAAAGGCCAACATGTCATTTGCCTTCCTCATTGCTCACTGCACGCATGTGCTAACACTTTGTGTTCCTTATATAAGGACCCAAGTTTCTTTGAACATCAACACTTGCAAGTTTCACACCTTTTAAAAAATATTCTGCTTTTCTATTCTTACAACTAAAGTGAATAACCTCACACTTCCCCAATATCGTCTCCATCTGCCACCTTGTTGCCCACTCTCTTAACTTGCCGATATCTCTTTGCAGCCTCCTTGTGTCCTCCTCACAGCTTACCCTTCCACCTAGCCTTGTATTACCAGCAAATGCAAATACGTTACTCTCTGTCTCTTCAACTAAGTCATTAATATAGATTATAAATAGCTAAGGCCCCGGCACTGATCCTTGTGGCACTCCACCATTCACTGACTGCCAACTTGAAAATGTCCCATTTATGCCCGCTCTCTACTTCCTGTCCATTAACCAATCCTCTATCCATGCTAATATATTACGCCCAACTCTACACATCTTATCTTGCATGTTAACCTTTTGTGTAGCATCTTATTGGATGCCTTTTGGACATACAAGTATACCACATCTATTTGTTCCCCTTAAGCCACCCTACAATTTATATCCTCAAAAAAACCCTAATAAATTTCTTAAACAGGATTCCCTTTTCGTAAAACCATGTTGACTTGTTCTAATCATACTGTGCTTCTCTGAGTGCATTGAGACTTGCTTAATAATAGATTCCATCATTTTCCGATGGCTGATGTCAGCTAACTTGGCCTGTAGTTCCCTGTTTTCTCTTTCCCTCCTTTCTTTCTTGAATAGCAGTGTTACATTAGCAAACTTCCAATCTGCTGAGACCATCCAGAATCTAGGGAATTTTGGAAAATCATAGCCAGCGCATCCATGATCATCATAGCTATCTCTTTTAAAACCCTAGGATATAGGCCATCAGATACTGGGGATTTGTCAGATTTTAGTCCCTTGTGTTTCTCCAGTGCTTTTATTCTGCTGATATTAATTCTTAATTTCTTCATTGTCATTAGCCCCTAGGTTATCCTCTATTTCTGGTATGGAACTTGTGTCTTCTATTGTGAAGATAGACACAAAATATTTGTTCAGTGCCTCTGCCATTTCCTCATTCCCCATGATAATTTCTCTTGTCTCTGCTTCTAAGGGACCAATTTTTACTCAAAAAACTCTTCCAATCTGTTTTTCTATTTCTGGCTAGTTTACTCTCCTATTCTATTTTTTTCCATTTTTAATCAACTTTTTGGTAGCCCTTTGCTGGTTTCTAAAACACTCCCAATCCTCAGCCTTAATACTACTTCTTGCAACATTGTAAGCCCCTTCTTGTAATCTAATGCTATCCTTAACCCCTTTAGGAAGCCATAGGTGGCTCTTTCTCGCTGTGTTTTTGTTTTTTTTAATTGAATGTATTTTTGTTGAGCGTTTAAAATTGTTTCTTTAAATGTCTCCCACTGTTTGTTTACCGCTGTGCCTTTTAGTCTATTTTCCCAATCCACCCTTAGCCAGCTCTCCCCTCATATCTACGTAATTGGCTTTGCTTAAGTTTAAGAAATTTTTTTTGTGATTGGAGTATGTCATTTTCAAACTTAACGTGGAATTCAATTGTATTATGATCACTATTTCCCAGTGGCTCTTTTACAGTGACATTACTAATTAACCTTGTCTTATTGCACAATAGTAGATCTAAAATAGCTTTATCCCTCATTGGTTCCACAACACGTTCCTCCAGGAAACTTCTATGAAAGCATTCTGCAAACACATCTTCCTGACTACCTTTTTTACCAAAATTTACCAAATTTACCAATTTTACCAATTTGTTTGATCCAATCTATATGAAGATGAAAGTCCCCCCACTACATTGCCTTTGTTACAAACTCCAATTATTTTTTGTTTAACAGTCTGGTCTGGTCCAACCCCACTAGCCTGACCCTTGTTTGATCCTCACTGCCCAATTTTACCTGTGCTGCCGCTGTGACACATGATCTTTGGCCTCTACCTGCCTCTCGGGCCCTTGCAACTTTGGAACTCTCAGGGAATGTCAGCCTTTGACCTTAAACCTCCTGGGTTCTGAAGGAATGGGAAAGGCTGCTCACTGGGTGCAAAAACAAACCAAAGGAAACTCTCATTTATCTAAATCCACCTCATCAGGGTGAGGGCTATTCTAGTTCTCCCATGCCTCAAGAGGGTTAAAAGAGCACAGGTCGAGATCAAACACGAAAAGAGTCATAGAAGTCAACGCAACACATGAACTTGATAGATGAATGACCCCCTCCTGTGCCATCCTCCTGAACCACCACATTTCATGTGGTGAAGGGAGGGATTCCAGGATTCTGATCCAATGATAGTGAAGAAACAGCGATATATGTCCAAGTCGGAACTTGGAGGGGAACTTGGAAGTGGCGATGTTCCCATGCACCTTGTCTCTTGTTTCCTTGTCCCTTGTCTCAATCCATATAAAAGTCATTGGCTCAGACTTTGCAATAGCAATGATGGCAAAACTGTCGGCACTCACCACCATTACCCTTTTGAAACTGATAGCAACTTCTGAAGCCCACGCTTGCTGTTAAACACAGACAAATTCAGAAGTTGCCGTCAGTGGTTCCACGATTCTGAATAGGGTGCACTGTTGATGTCTCCACAGGCGGCAATGAATTAGAAATCACTGAACTGACCAGAACTTGACCTTTTATGATCTTAGTCTCGCTGTAGATACTGTTGAAAGTTACATCTTGTTGAATGAGTGTCTCTGGGTTTTTAATTACTGTTGAACACCCCCACTGGCCCAGAAAAGGTAATTTTATATTTGTGGAATGCCAGACTTCGCCATTTTGATACAAAATGATCACATTTTTAAAAATGATTGTTTTTAAGTTTGTTTATGGCATTTCAGCTTCTACCTGAATCGCTTGTGTATGTCCCTTATTGCTTATTTCACTCTGTAAAATTTTAATTTAAAAGTGAAAAGTTCAGCGGTTTTACCTTCCATATTTTCTGCCTTTGAGAAGTCTTCAATCAGATTGATTGCTTACCCTGCTCGCTGACACCGCTGCTGTTGGCCACCGAGAGATCCCTTTGGCTTGACGTTAGCTTCAAACTGATATCGGGAAAGGGGGAATCCAGGCCACAGGGATCACTAGATCCTTGTTGGATCAGCAGTGAGTATCAGCGTAATCAGACCCTTAGAAACTTACAGCACAGTAAGAGGCCATTCAGCCCATCATACTGCTGCTGGCTCTTGGAAAGAGAAGCATAGAAACTAGGAGCAGTAGGCCCTTTGAGCCTGCCCTGCTATTCAATATGATCATGGCTGATCCTCTACCTCAACACCATATTCCCACTTTCTCTCCATACCCCTTGATGCCCCTAATATCCAAAAAAGTATCAATTTATCAACAGTATTTGTGCTTAGTCCGAGAACTATGCTTTTTGTCCATAAACCCCCTCAGTTCCTCATCCTCAAGTAGCTGTCCAACACCCTTTTGTAATTGTTTACAAAATCAGCTTCCACCACCTTTTCAGGTAGAGCTTTCTAGATCCCGACAACTCTGAGTGAATAAGCTTCTCCTCGCCTCTGCTCTAGATCTTTTGCCAAATGATTTTGAATCTATTGCCCCTGGCATTTGACCCACTCACCAGAGGGAGTAGTTTTCTCCATCAAGGGCTCTCCTCACCTTGAGAACCTCCTAACCTCTTTTCCAAGGAGAACAGTCCTGAATTTTCTAGCCTTCGCCCATAACTGATGCCCCTCATGTCCTGGTAAAACCACAGCCGTTTAAAAAGATGTCTATTATGAACTGCTGCTTGCTCACATCACCCAAGGTGTCAACTGTGAACCCGCAGGATTTAACATGGCGTCAGTGCAACTCCCATGGACTACCCCCTCCCCCCCCAAACATGGACCTATGCACATTTCACCTTCTTTATAAATCAGTCAGAATATTCCAGCCATCCCTGTTTTGTGCTTCCCAACGTACAGTTCACAGTGAAGAAATAATTGTTTCTAGATAATTGCACCAAGTCTGCCAATGATTCAATCTCTTATTCAGATTCTTATTGCTCAGCCGCATCTTCAGCCAATGCCATTGTGTTCTCTAATAAAACATCATGAGACTGTTCACTTATGGTGTCAGCACCAAAAAGGATCTGCCATTGTAAGAGAGTTTACCTCAGAACAAGACTTAGGAGTAATAGAGGGTGAGGGTGAGATAGTTGTGTATACTTTCTATTTACCTGGTGCATAATCTCTGCTTATTTTTGAACAAATAATTTATTGTGCTCAGTTGGGGGTGGGGGAAGATTTTGTGTCCATCCCGTTTTTATTTTCTTCCCTGACTCTTCAACTCCAAACATATACTCGTGGCTCCGTGTCCACACACACAATGTTGGATCCTGAATCATTCTCACCAGAAATTTCCTCAGGTCTTATTTCCCTTTCTAATCACCTCAATGTACAGCAGAATCTCGGGAATTTTCAGGGCAGGCGGCACTGGTTACCCTCCCTCAGTCTCTCACCAAGGTGTTGAGGGCAGGTGAGGAGTAGGTTTACGTCGGTGGCTGGCAAACGAATTCAGAAAGACCCTACCTATGATTCCAGCACATTATTCCGATGACAGAAAAGCCCTTCCATCCCTGTGACCTCTATCCAGAATTGCAGCCCCACTCTCTCACCCATTACAGCATCTAGCTGAAGATCCCCTGTCTAGACACCTCCGCCATCCTCCCTAGCCAACCCATTCACACCGTTAACTCATCCTTGCTGTGCCTAACCCACATCTGACCTAAATTTCCCCTTGAGCTGCTTCTCTCCGTCTCTGTCCATCTCCTTGTCAGTTTGTCATTGCCAATCCTAGACCTCTTGGACATGGAGCGGCACCAATGCAACCTGTGAGCGTAGTGTGGATCAGCACCTTCAGGAGATATGGCAAAGGGGACAAAGCTTTCCAAAGTTCCCAGCTGACCAGAAAATACTTCAATGGATGGAAGTCAAGACTTGGCAACACTAATTATCTTCAACACTACACGCACAAGATTCTCATTGCATTTGCCACTCAGTGATGTCAAAAATCCTTGGGTTCAGTGAGAATTCTGCATCTTAAGTGGGGGCCTGAGCAACCTAGGCACCTAGAACTTAGGCTTTAGTTGGCCAGTAATGGTTGGTGAGGTAAGGAACGAAGGATTGTCCTCTGACGAAGGCAAAATGATAAACATCAACACAAGTGAGCAGTGAGAGAAAATCTTCCCCCCTCAGACACATTTTGAAATGACTTCTGAGTTGAAAACCAAAAAAAACAAAAGGAAAAACAATTGGGAGGAGAATTTCTGAAGCCAGTCTGAGCCATCGCACTCTGAGATCTATTTCCCTCTCCACATCCCCCTTCACCCTCACCAAACTTGCGGGGAGGGGAATTCCAGCATTTAGTTCATCGTTTCTTATTTATACTTCTTATTGCATTCAGTACTTTAAAAAAAAAGCCAATTACAGTGCAATCCTATTATTTATTATAAGTATGCGTATGTACTCATTTTATTTTTCTCTGGGTAGCATGCTTTGTTTATTTTTGAGTGACCATTTTGAATTGTTCCTTATTTTAGAATATTTTGCTGTAGGTGTCTCTAGGTTCTAGTTTTTGTAACGCTTTTTATCTCAATTGGGGAACTTTCTTTATCTCCTGTGAGTGGATGCATGTGCACACGTGTTTGTGTGCACTGTTCACCAAAAGCAGCATTTGTGAATGAAATGTTTACACATAGCCAGGCTAGTAACCATATCTTGTCTTTGTTTGAGGGGTCGGGGGGTTTATCCTCTTCAAACTGCTAAGATCATTGATGTGTTAAAAGTTTCCGAATTACCTATGGGGCCCAACCACAGAGAAGTGGGGGGGGGGAAGGGGGTACGAACACCAATTTTTCTTAACATGAGTTTTGTCTCCTTTCCATGACCCGAATTTCTCCAATAACCCCCTCCCCCCCAATCTTTATAGGTGGTTGTGCCCCTCAGGTTATCAGTTGATGTAGCAATATTAGCATTGATTTATAGTTAATTCTCGCTGGGTTATTTTTTATTCTTATTTTCGATCGCTGGACTTGACAGCAATCAGAGCAGATAGTTACATTTGAGCAATTTGTTTTTGAATTAAAGATTATCTTCTGTTGCCAAAGCTTCAGGCTTGTCTACTTTAATCATTTTTTTTTAATTTAAATTGTTATTTGTGTTTTGTCACACTTGCTTTTAATTTTTTTTTTCTCTCTGAGGTCTCTCATATACGTGTCATTCATACTTTTAAATTGAAATTAGTTCACCTTTTTTAAAGAAAATAATTAGAGGACAATAAAACAGAACTTGTTTCGGTTTTAAGGTTTAAATACTGCTGCGTCTGTGCTGTTTGATCTGCATTTTGGTAATATTTGTTTCATCCGGACACCACAAGTCAACACTGCAGGTCTGTCTCGGTGTCAATCTTTTGCCATACTCGAATTGATTTGACACTTGGGAGTTACATTGCGGGACACCAATATATGAGAAATTAACACGCGCATTTGAAATTTCCTGTGACCTCGAAACCAGTTAGCACCTCCAGTGAAATGGTGGACGGAAAACTTTCAGACTGACGTTATTTTTTCTTAAAATTTTAAGTTGTCCTTGGAATGCTCATTTGTCAGGGCCTCGTTTATTGCCCACCCACTTTCGAAGCCCTGATCCCCTGGTATCACACATCACAATTACAAGACCTGCATTTTCCAGACTCCCTGTCCCTCTTTTATACCTTCCCCATTATCGATTTGTGTTGCTGCTGTGAGACTCAAAACACTTCACCCCTCCAGCGATGCAGCTCTTTAATAAGTAATCTGAGTTCCGAAAGAAATTAAATGCCTCTCTTTTACCTCAAGTGTTGAACGTACATTCCAAGCTTTTCATTAAAAAGATAAATAAAAAAGAATGAAATCCTAAACGTTTGTTGTATTGTAAATGTAGATTATTTCATAAGCATTATATAAAACTGTCATATCAATTTTAATGTATAGATTTTGCAAATACTACCCTATGTATGTAAGACTAAACCTTATCTGTAGCGTATATATGTAATATATTTATGCCCAAATAAATGTTTTAATTCTTTCTGGTAGCAGAGATTGCTTTGTGTGATTGTATTTAACCTTGCATATCTTCCCTTGACTGTAAAGTCAAGGTTTACAGCTCATGAGCAACTAGCCAGTGTCCCTGGGATTTAATGTCAGGGTCAATCTCAGCTTTGGTGCCCGCCTCATACCCTGCCGCTGGCCTCATAACCCCTGATCTCAGAGCATGCAACCTCATAACCTATACCCTCACACCTCTGGCCTCATACCTTGCCATCTCCAAATCCTCGATTTCAAACCCCAGACCTGATAGCGTGCAATCTCATAACCCCCTGACCTCATACACTAACCCCTCCGATCTCGGACCCACTGACCTCACACCTCTCCCATCTCCGTTCCGCTGATCTTAAACCCCCTGCAACCTCAATCATTCCCCACCCCATACCCCTCCCATCTCAGCACATAATAGTTAAACTGCATGTGGCTCACACAAAAAGATGCCCACTTGGAACTAGAAGGCACCCCCACACACACACACACACCCCCCCACCCCCCAGTTCTGACAAAGACAAAGCAGTACGCTTGATTTGCAGCCCACCCACATCTTAACTATTTAAACATCCACTGGTTCTGACACCACAGCCCTTTGTGCTATCTACCGGACGCACTCTGGTAACTCGGCCAAGCTTCTCCAACAACACCATCCAAACCCGCAACCTCCACCACCGAGAAGGTCGAGGGCAGCAGACACTTGGGAATGCCACCACCTGCAACTTTCTCTCGGGGACTATCCTGACTTGGAACTATATCAAAATTAAACTCCTGGTGCTCCCTCCCTAACAGCACTGTGGGGGTACCTACACCACCTGGGCTGCAGCGGCTCAGGAAGGCAGCTCACCCACCACCTTCTCAAGGGGCAACTAGGGATGGACAACAGCAGCACCCAGATCATGAGGCTAATAATTTTTAAAGCTGGAGGAGACGGGGAAATTGTACAATTTAACTGCCTTTGAGGCAAGAAAAGCGCTTCTGAATATTCAGTGATCCATCCTTAGATAACGTTCAGATTAAAATCAACGGACACGGGGATGAGTTGTGCACAGCAGGATAGGGACTGTTATTTCACTCCAGGACAGGGGGCTGGATTTCTGCTCCCGAGTCGGGACGTTTCCCAGCGCTGGGAGAAAGTGGCCCAGAGGGTGGTCATTCCGGAGTGGCAGGGTTCCTTGGGAGTTGGGCTGCGTGACCCTGGAATGAGTCAGGGGGGTGCCGGGTGCAGAGCTGGGCAGGGCAGAAGGCCAGCCTCAGTGTGCACCAGCACTGTGTCCGGGCTTTTTTAAGAAGCATTAAAACATAAAACAGCCCTCACCCCCCTACACTTCCCAATCCCCATTCATGCCAACTCATGCCCACCCCCCCCCCACCCCCAACCATTCCCATGGTCCTTCATACCTTACATGCCAAACCATGTCCCTCAGCCCACCCCTATGACCCCCTCAAGCCCTCCATACCATCCATAGCCCCTCTGCCACATGACTCCTCATACCCTCCGTGCCAACCCACACCCCCCACCCAGCCCCACCCCCCCGTTGCCCTTTATAGCCCTATGTCAAATTAGTGCTAGCTCATGCCATCCCATGCCCCCTACCCACCACCCTTTGCCCTTACATCTACCATTCCAACTCACCCAGCACCCACCGTGAGCAGACCTCAGGACCCCTGCTGAAATTAAATAAAATAAATTTCCAAGTGTCAGTTGCAGATTTTGTTTTGAACGCTCTCATTCATAAAAGCCTACTTACTACATTTACATCCTTACGTATATATTATCCCTTTTAAGCCAAACATTTAATTTAATTGCATAATCCCTTGTAAAAACAAGCATTTTAATTCATAGCCCCACTTGAAAGAGTCCATGACCGCTTGCATGACCACTGTCAATAGAACTGTGAAACAGCAGACAGCCTATTGTGATACTGGGTGTTTGTGAAATCTGTCATGCAGCACTAATCCAGTAATGATAACCCTTAGGAATATGTCGACAGACAGTTTTTTTCAAAGAGTTAAAGTGCTGGCATTTTAAATGCCCTGACAGCTCTCTTTATCTTGAGATTTTTGACAGTTCCAATGAGTTTATATAATTTTTATGCACGTTCAGGTCAACTTTTAGCAATCCTAAAGACATCTTACATCTCCCAAAGGACACCTGACCTCCCTCAAAGGTGTCCTTGGGCCATATCCATAGGGGTACCTGTAGTAACCTAATGTATAATATAGCTTTAAGACGAGTGTTATAACATAAGATTACATGATCCTAATACCCAATAGCAGAGTAGCGTGGGCTACCTCTGTGAGAGAGTCTTGAGTTACACATTGAAGAATGAAGACAGAGTTTCGAGCTGTGAGCACACAAATGTAGCTGCTGAGTTTCATTTGTAAATAAACATGTGTTTATTCTAATGGCGATCTCCTGATGTTCTCTGTCTCTGTACCGATTCAGTCACCCCAAATAAATCATGGAACCCCGATCCTTTAGCCCCAACGAACAAAGGGCACCGGATCCAACAAACTGGCGATGAGAGTAAAAGCACGAAAAACCACGGAGAAAATGCGGTAAAAAGCGAGGGAGAACAAAGGAAATCAGGAGAACTGAAATCGGGCTGTACCTCGCATGGTAATTGTAAGTAAAAGAAAAGTTCCTCCTTGAGCATTGAAGCAATCCCCTCAGAGCATGCTGCAATTTGGAAGAGTGGAGCTTTTCCACCCAACCTCGGACGATCGGTCTCACTATGTTGAACGCCTCACGTTCTTCTTCCAGGTGAACGACATTGTGGGGGGGAGGAGAAGACACGCGTGATCTGTCAGTCCACGTGTGGGAATAAGACATACGGATTCATTCAAAATCTATTGGTGCCCAGTGCCTCAGGCTCGAAAAGTTTTGATGATTTAGTGAACCTGGTATAGAATCATTACCAGCTCAAGCCGTCGGTGACCATACAACGGTTTAAATTCAGCTCAAGAGTTAGAGCTGCGAGGGAGACAGTTGCTTGTTATGTGGCAATTCTGAAGCAATTAGCTGAATATTGCGAGCTCTGTGCTTCTATCAATGTCATGCTTAGAGATCGTTTGGTGTGCGGTATAAACAAAAGTGCAATTCAAAAGAGATTACTGGCTGAGACAAATTTAGATTTTCAGAATCACTCTGGCAATGGAAGGTGCAGGGCGAGACTCAGACGCCATTCGAGGAGCGCGAAATGGCGCGTCCTCCATGTTGGGCGGGAAGCCTCAGCCAAAAAGAACGCAAAAGTGCAGAACTTTACTCAGAAGCAGCCACCGCTAGCAGATAAATTAAAGGGGATAACTTAGCAGCAAAATCATGACATGATAGTAACAGAGGTGGAAGCAGACAACCTTGTAATGAATCACAGTTTAAAAAGATCGAATATTTCTTTTGCCATCGATATGGACACCTCATGAAGCATTGTAAAAATAGAGTCAGGCAGACTTTCAGACAAATCAAAAACTCCGTGAGGTAAACAGCGTTGAAAAGCCTGAAGTAATAGATCCTGACATCTATTCTTCATATAATTTAAAGGTTGGAAGAACAGAGCCTCTCTATGTAACCATGAGAAGCCTATCAGAATGGAGGTGGATACTGCTGCAGCCACTACAGTGAATGATGAGCATACTTTTAAATACTTGAATCATGGGGAACGTGAAATAAACTTAGAAGAAACTGATACCAAATTAAAAACTTACACGGGAGAAGATATACAAGTCAAGGGCATATGTAAAGTCACAGTACACTACGGAGGTCAAACAGAGAGATTACCCTTAATGGTGGTAGCAGGTGAGGGACCTAGTCTCCTTGGACAAAACTGGTTGAAAGAAATTAAATTGGAATGGAAGGAAATCTTCCAGCTGAGAATTAATGGGCTATCGCAGCTACTACAAAAATATGCCTCAGTTTTCAAGGAAGAACTTGGAAAAATTGAGGGGCTACAAGCAAAAATTCATGTAGATCCAGAGGCAACACCAAGGTTCATGAAGGCCAGACCGGTGCCTTGTGCAATGTGAGATAAGGTAGACTCAGAACTGGACAGATTAGAAAAACTGGGAGTGATACAACCAGTACAATTTTCAGCGTGGGTAGCTCCAGTTGTACCTGTTCTCAAACCTGACCGAAGTATTAGAATTTGGGGGATCTACAAATTAACGGTCAATCAAGTTGCAAAATTGGATAGACACCCCATACCTAAAATTGAAGACTTGTACGATAAACTGGGAGATGGAACAGCCTATACAAAGTTAGATATGAGTCATGCCTACCAACAATTGGAACTAGAGAAGGCATCCCAGATGTTTGTCACCATAAATACACATAAGGGATTGTATCAATACACCTGATTACCATTTGGCGTATCTTCTGCTTGCGCCATATTTCAAAGAACAATGGAAAGTTTACTACAGGCACTGCCCCATGTTGTAATTGGATGATATTCTCGTGACTGGACTCACTGAAAAGGAACACTTGATGAACTTGGAAGAAGTTCTGAAACGTTTTTCGCAGGTGGGAGTGAGATTGAAAAAGGAAAAGTGCGCATTCCAGGCAAAAGAGGTAACTTACCTCGGTCACAAAGTCGATTCACAAGGCCTACATCCAGTTGAAGAGAAAGTGAAAGCAATTAAAGAAGCCCCAGAGCCAAAGTGCATATTCCCGGGGATGTTCAATTACTATGAACACTTCTCGCCTAATTTGTTGACAGAACTGCCACCACTCTATTACTTGCTCAAGAAAAACCAGAGATGGTCATGGCAAACACCACAGGAAGAAGCTTTCACAAAAGTGAAACAGTTGTTGCAATCATCTCCACTTCTAGTACATTTTGACCTAAAAAAGAGTTGATATTAATGTGTGATGCATCACCCTATGGCGTGAGAGCAGTGTTTACCCATCGAATGGATGATGGATCAGAACGACCTATAGCGTATGTGTTGAGAACACTCAGTACCGCAGAGAAAAAGTCCTCTCAAATTGAAAAAGACAGCCTGGCAATCATTTTCGGTGTAGAGGTTTAACATGTACAGGGTCGTCACTTGACTAGCATAACGGACCACAAGCCATTATTAGGGCTATTCAGGGAAGACAAGGCTATACCCCCTATAGCCTTGACAAGAATACAAAGATGGGCATTGATCTTGGCAGTGCATGAGTATACTTTTATTCATAGTCACGGAAGTCACATATGCTGTAGGTCGTTCTGATCCATTATCCATTCAAATTGCAAACGCAGATGCACTCAGCTGTTTACCTTTGCAAGTAAAAGATGATAATGTTCCAATTCCTCAGGGATTCATTTTGTTATTGGATTTCCTGGACTCATCGCCAATATGTGCTAGACAAATTAAAGATTGGTCAACCCGAGGCCCAGTCTTATCCAAAGTGAGAATCAAGTTCTTCACGGTTGGTCACAAAAACAAGAATCTGATTAAGTGAAACCATATTTGCAGAGAAGTTACAAGATAACCGGCCAAGAAGTTATTTTATTGTGGGGAGCTCGGGCGATTTTTCCTCTAAAAGGACGAAAGCCGTTGTTATCTGAACTTCACAGTGCACATGCCGGAATTTCCAAAATGTAGGCATTAGCACGTAGCTGTGTGTGTTGGCCGGGAATGGATGGAGAAATTGAACACTGAGTGAGAAATGGTACGCAGCGTCAACAAGTACAAACATCACCTGCAACAGCCCCATTACACCCCTGGGAGTGGCCAGGAAGGCCATGGGTACGAGTACACATTGACTATGTGGGACCTTTTATAGGAACAATGTTTCTCCTTATCGCAGACACACATTTAAAATGGATGGACATATACGAAGTGAGGTCGCCCACATCTTCAGCAACGATAGACAAACTACAACAAAGTTTGACTCTAAATGGACTACTTGAAGTGCTAGTATCAGACAATGGAACAGTATTCACAAGTGCTGAATTTAACCAATTTACGAGCCTCAATGGCATTGTTCATGTCAAAACATCTCCATTACATTCTTCTTCAAATGGATTCATCGAAAGAGCGGTTCAGACATTCAAATCTGGTATGAAGAAATTATCTGGGGATTCTATAGTGAGTAAATTAGCACATTTTCTTTTCCATTATAGAACCACCCCTCATACGACAACAGGTGTCAGACCTACAGAATTGTTGGTGAAGTGCTGTCTCCGATCGAGACTGAGCTTAGTTATGCTAAACTTGGTGAGGGGAAGGTAGAAAGAAGGCAGGGAATTCAGAAAATTGGACATGACTGTCACAGTCCGACCACATGAAAGTCGAAGGTCGAGTAATTAGGAGACATGTGGATCACATAAGGAGAGGAGAAACCAAATACGCAGAAATAATTCCACCAGTGCTCGAGACTGAATGAACATCTCCTGTTGAAAGAACTCAACTGAGTATAAATGTGTTTGAAGGGCCGACTGTACCTGAAAGAGTTGAAGAAACAGGTTTACAGGAACCTACTGAAGAACCAGATGCTCAGACGACTCCAGTAAAGGAGGTTTCGAATCAAACTTCAGAAGCTGTAGAGCTGAGACGTTCTACACGCATAAGGAAACCCCCAGGGAGACTGACTTTGTAAATAATTGATCTGTGTAAATAACTTGATGTATTAAAAAAATTGTAAAATGTATTTTTCAGTTAAGGGGGAGAATGTAGTAATCTGATATGTAATACACCTTTAAGACAAGTGTTGTTATATATGATCACATGATCTTAATACCCAATAGCAGAGTAGCGCAGGCTACCACTGTGAGAGAGTCTTGAGTTTGACACTGAAGAGTGAAGACAGAGTTTTGAGTTGTGAGCACACAAATTATTTTGTAAATAAACAACGTGTTTATCCTAACAATGATCTGCTGATGTTCTCTGTCTCGGTACCAACTCGGTCACTCCGAAACAAGTGTGCAACCTGGATTCTTTAGCCCCAAAAAACCAAGGGCACTGGATCCAACAGTACCTTACCTCTCCAAAAGGGTAACCTGGTTCTACCAGATCTAATATGCGCACATCAGGTTTCAGACTCTTTTCACACCAAAATCACGAGTGGAGGCAGCTCCTGATTTCTATGAGACATGCATGCGCAAACCCTGACCTGGGCCCATTCCTGCCCCAATGAAAATGGTAAGCGCCATGTTCGGGGATGGAACATCTGGGTTCGGGTCTGTCCTGCCATTTTCGCCAGGACAGGGAGGCTCTCCATAGGCACGGATATGAAGTTGGCTGAGTGACCAGGAAACTGAGAGTTGTGGTGAACGGTTGCTTTTATGGATTGGAGGAAGATGTAACTAGTGATGTTTCCAGGAGTCGGTACTAAGATCACTGCTTTTCTTGATCCATATCGATAACTTAGACACGCGTGTGCTTGGCGCAATTTCAAAATTTGCAGATGACACAAAACTTGAAAGTGTTGTGAGCTGTAGGGAGGTTAGTGAGAGACTTCAAGAGGACACAGAAAGGCTTGTGGGATGGGCAGACACGTAGGAGATGAAATTTATTGCAGAAATGAAACCATGCGAAGCAAAACGTTTTGGAAGGTTCAACAAGGAGAAGCATTATAAAATAAATGGTACCATTCTCAAGACAGGCAGAAGCAGATGGATTTGGGGTTTATGTGCATAAATCATTGAAGGTGGCAGGACAGGCTGAGAAATCATGATCATGAGCTTTATAAATAGGAGCACAGAGTACAAAAACAAGGAAGTTATAAGACCATAAGACCATAAGACATAGGAGCAGAAATTAGGCCATTCGGCCCATCGAGTCTGCCCCGCCATTCAATCATGGCTGATAAGTTTCTCAACCCCATTCTCCCACCTTCTCCCCATAACCTTTGATCCCCTTACCAATCAAGAACCTATCTATCTCGGTCTTAAATACACTCAATGACCTGGTAAACCTTTATAAAGCACTGGCTAGGCCTCAACTGGAATATGTGTCTAATGCTGGGTGCCACGTTAGGAAGGATGTGAAGGCATTAGAGAGGGATCAGAAAAGATTCATGAGAATAGTTCAAGGGATGAAGGACTTCAGTTATGAGGATAAATTGAGGAAGTTGGACAGTTCACCTTAAGGAAGAGAAGATTGACAGGAGATTTGATAGAGGTGTTCGACATCATGAGGGGTCTGGACAGAATAGATGGGGAGAAACTATTCCCATTGGTGGAAGGATTGAGAACCAGAGGACACTGTTTTCAGGTGATTGGCAAAAGAACCGAAGGAGACATGAGGAAAAACCTTTTCACGCAGCGAGTGTTTAGGATCTGGAATGCACCACCTGAGTGTGTGGGGGAGGCAGGTTCAACCATGGCTTTCAAAAACACATTGGATAGTTATCTGAAGAGCAAAGGTTTGCAGGGCTACAGGGGAAAGGCAAAGGTATGGGGTTGGCCGAGTTGCTCTCACAGAGCCAGCACAGCCACAGTGGGCTGAAAAGCCTCCTTCTGTGCTGTAACTGTCCTATGATTCTGTTGAAAGCTCCAATCATTTCTGATTTCAGGCAGTGCATTAAGAACCCTGTCTCTCCAATCTCCCTCTTGGGTTACCTCCCGCTGTCTTCCTCACTCACGAGCCCCTTGTCTGCCTGATAATCCTTGATTCCTTTCAAGTGCCTTCCCATTGTTTGCTATAAAGAAATCCCAGTCATCGATCCATCTCCAGTATTTATCTTTTAAGTAGTTTGCGTGGTCATCCCACTCATACTTTCGCTCCTTTATTCTCTCCCCTGTCTCTCCTATTGGTTTGGAGTCGATTAGAAATAATTGTTCCTTTGTCACTTTTCTCAAGCTTTAATAAATTACAAGATGCCCACAGCATTAAACAGGCCACTCGCCCCAACTCGTTTGTGCTGATGTTCATGCTCCACATAAGCTTCCTCCCACCCTAATTACTTCTTCCCACATTGTGTCCCTCCTCCCTCAATTCCCTTCCCCCTTGTGTGTGTTCATCAGGCCTCCACCTCAATGCGCCAACCATTGCTTCAACCACTCCGCACTCTGAGAAAAGAAAATCCTCCGAAATTCTTTACTTCACAAGCCAGTGATGAAACCTGGAATAAAAAGATAGTCTCAGTAATTGTGACCATGAACTTATTGGATTATTGCAAACCCGCCCGGTTCACTAATGTCCTGTTAGGAACAAAATCTGCCACCCTTACCCAGTCTGGCCTACGTGAGACTTCAGAGCCACAGTAATGTGGCAGATGCTTAAATGCCCTCTGAAAGGGCCTGGCAAGGTATCAGTTGTATTCAAAAGGCAGCTCACCACCACCTTCTCAATTATGGATGGGCAAAAAATGCTGGCCTTCAATACTCACCTCAAGTGAATGAATTAAATACAGGCATTTCTGACCATGGCGACCAACAGTGATCCCAGCAGAGATCCCCAGTGATCCAGCAGAGATCCCCAATGATCCAAGCACAGATCCCCAGTGATCCCAGCAGAGATCCCCAGGGGACATTCCTTCCCACTTCCTGCCAATCTGAGAAAATTTCCTTAACTCCTCCCTTCAGTTTTCCGTTTCATTGCCATCCATTGGTCCATCGATGAACCCATCGACTGGTCCATCAATTCATCGATCAATCCATCAATCAATCGATTAATTAATCCATCAATCAATCAATTGATCAATTGATTAATCCATCGACCCATCCATCAATCCATCGATTATTCCATCAGTTCATCCATCAATCGATCTATCCATCCATAGATCAATCCAACTATCAATCCATCCATCAATCAATCCATCAATCCATCCATTGATCAATCCACCGATCCATCCATCAATCCATTGATCCATCCATCAATCCATTTCGTCCCCTCACCCCTGACTCCATGCTTCCTGACAATTGTCATCACTTGTCATGTGGCACCTTATCAAAGGCCTCAAGCCCCATCCAGAGCTAATGCCTAAAATTTATCCTTCTTCTCCACAGATACTGCGAGGCCTTTGCAACATTTTTCATTTTTTGTGACAGATTATTCCGGACTTTTACTCTAAATGATTCAAAACCTCGATATCATTATCATCACATGTACTCTGCCCAAAGTCAGGCCTTTGGCTTATAGCTGACTTTCCATATTTCTCTCTCCTGGTGCCAGTCTTTTAATTTGCCAAAAGCTTTCATCAATTTTCAAGCCATCCAACACTGATGCTCTCTCCCTTCCCCTTACTCTTTCCCCTTGAAATCTTTGCTCCTAATGTCTCTTAGTAGCCTGCTTCCTCTTAAGATGTGCCCTACCCAATTTCTCTGATTTTTCCTGGGTGTCTCAATCTAAAAGATGCTCTTCTGATACAATACTCAGCACTCCTCTCAGATTGGAAATGAATACCTCCTGTGATTTAGTCATTCCTTTCATTCATTCTTGGGATATGGCCATCACTGGCTGGGCCAGCATTTATTGCCCATCCCTAATTGCCCTTGGGAAGGTGGTGGTGAGCCGCCATCTTGAACAGCTGCAGTCCACATGGCGTAGGTACACCCACAACGAGGGAGGGAGTTCCAGGATTTTGACCCAGCAACAATGAAGAAACGGTGATATATTTCCAAGCCAGGGTGTTATGCGGCTTGGAGGGGAACTTGCAGGTGGTTGTGTTCCCATGTATCTGCTGCCCTCATCCTTCTAGATGGTAGTGGTCGTGGGTTTGGAAGGTGCTGCCCAAGGAGCCTTAATGAGTTCCCACAGTGCATCTTGCAGATGGTACACACTGCTGCCATTGTGCATCGGTGGTGGAGGGAGTGGATGTTTGTGGCTGAGGTGCCAATTAAGCGGGCTGCTTTGTCCTGGATGGTGTCAAGCTTTTTGAGTGCAGTTAGAGCTGCACTCATCCAGGCAAGTGGAGAGTATCACAGAATCACAGAATCACACAGTGCAGGAGAGGCCCTTCGGCCCATCGTGTCTGCACCGACACGCGAGAAACACCTGACCTACCTACCTAATCCCATTTACCAGCACTTGGCCCATAACCTTGAACATTATGACATGCCAAGTGCTCATCCAGGTACTTTTTAAAGGATGTGAGGCAACCCGCCTCCACCACCCTCCCAGGCAGTGCATTCCAGACCGTCACCACCCTCTGGGTAAAAACGTTTTTCCTCACATCCCCCCTAAACCTCCTGCCCCTCACCTTGAACTTATGTCCCCTCGTGACTGACCCTTCAACTAAGCGGAACAGCTGCTCCCTATCCACCCTGTCCATGCCCCTCATAATCTTGTACACCTCGATCAGATCACCCCCTCAGTCTTCTCTGCTCCAACAAAAACAACCCAAGTCTATCTAACCTTTCTTCATAACTTAAATGTTTCATCCCAGGCAACATCCTGGTGAATCTCCTCTGCATCCCCTCCAGTGCAATCACATCCTTGCTATATTGTGGCGACCAGAACTGCACACAGTACTTCAGCTGTGGCCTCACCAAGGTTCTATACAACTCCAACATGACCTCCCTACTTTTGTAATCTATGCCTCGATTGATAAAGGCAAGTGTCCCAAATGCCTTTTTCACCACCCTACTAATACGCCCCTCCACCTTCAGAGATCTATGGACACACACGCCAAGGTCCCTTTGTTCCTCAGAACTTCCTAGTGTCATGCCATTCATTGAATACTTCCTTGTCAAATTACTCCTTCCAAAGTGTATCACCTCACACTTTTCAGGGTTAAATTCCATCCGCCACTTATCTGCCCATTTGACCATCCCGTCTATATCTTCCTGTAGCCCAAGACACTCAACCTCATTGTTAACCACCCGGCCAATCCGCAAACTTACTAATCCTACCCCCTATGTCGTTTATATAAATGACAAATAATAGGGGACCGAGCACAGATCCCTGTGGTACGCCACTGGACACTGGCTTCCAGTCACTAAAGCATCCTTCTGTCATCATGCTCTGTCTCCTACAACTAAGCCAATTTTGAATCCACCTTATCAAATTACCCTGTATCCCATGTGCATTTGCCTTCTTTATAAGTCTCCCATGTGGGACCTTGTCAAAGGCTTTGCTGAAATCCATATAAACTACATCAACTGCACTACCCTGATCTACACAACTGGTCACCTCCTCAAAAAATTCAATCAAATTTGTTAGGCATGACTTCCCTCTGACAAAGCCATGCTGACTATTTCTGATCAAACCTTGCCTCTCCAAGTGGAGATAGATTCTCTCCTTCAGAATTTTCTCCAATAGTTTCCCTACCACTGACATAAGACTCACTGGTCTGTAGTTCCCTGGCTTATCTCTGCAACCCTTATTAAATAGCGGAACCACATTAGCTGTTCTCCAGTCCTCAGGCACCTCCCCCATGGCCAAGAGAGGAATTAAAAATTTGGGTCAGAGCCCCTGCGATCTCCTCCCTTGTCTCCCTCAGCAGCCTGGGACACAAATCATCCGGACCGGGAGATTTATCCACTTTTAAGCCTGCCAACACCTCCAATACCTTGTCACTCCCTATATCAATTTGCTCAAGAACCTTGCAGTCTCTCTCCCCGAGTTCAATACCTTCATCCTCATTCTCTTGGATGAAGACGGATGTGAAGTATTTGTTCAACACTCTACCGATGTCCTCTGGCTCCACCCATAGATTGCCCTTTTGGTTCCTAATGGGCCCTACTCTTTCCCTGGTTATCCTCTTTCCATACTTATAGAATATCATGGGATTTTTCCTACTTTTACCAGCCTGAGCTTTCTCATATCCCCTCTTTGCTCTCCATATTGCTTTCTTAAGCTCCACCCTGCACTTTCTGTACTCCACTAATGCCTCTGCTGATTTGCTTCCCTTGTACCTGCTAAAAGCCTCTCTTTTCCTTCTCATCATATCCTGAATATCTCTGGTCATCCATGGTTCTCTGGGCTTGTTACTCCTTCCTATCACCCTAGAGGGAATATGTTGAGCCTGTACCCTACCCATTTCCTTTTTGAACACCCCCACTGTTCCTCTGTAGATTTCCCCACAAGTAGCTGTTCCCAGTCTACCTTGGCCAGATCCTGCCTTATTTTACTAAAATCCGCTCTCCCCTAATCCAAAACATTTTTTTTGCAACTTGTCTATTTCTTTGTCCATAACAAACTTAAACTGTACCATGTTGTGGTCGCTATCACTAAAATGCTCCCCCACCACCACCTCAGCCACCTGTCTGGCTTCATTCCCCAGAATTAGGTCCAGCACTGCACCGTCCCTTGTTGAACCCTCTACATATTGACCTAAAAAGTTCTCCTGTACACATTTCAAGAAATCCACTCCATCCAAGTCCTTAACACTATGTCTATCCCAATTAATGTTGGGAGGTTGAAATCACCTAATATAATTACCCTTTTGTTATAAGTATTTCATCCTACTCCTGTGAGAAAATAGACACAATTTAAGTAGGTTAGATTTGTATTTGTGGGCGTTAGGAATGAGTTTTAGTTTTAATGTTTAAGTTTGATTTGTCCTTCGGTATCTGTGTGTTAAGAGAAGGTCAAATTGAGCTTTAGTTTCACTTTAAAAGGTGCCTGCATTTCTAATGAGTGTTTTACAACTCTAAGCTAAGTAAAGCAAACAAGGGTAAAAAAAACCTGGGCTGTTGCCTAGCAACAGTGGTCCAGAGAGGCAGGGCCCTCCCACAGTCACAGGCAGAAGAAACTAGTAACATTAGTTTTGAGTTCAGTCAGCTGTGGCTCAGTTCATAGCACCCTCGCCTTTGAATCAGAGGGTTGTGGGTTCATGTCCCACTCCCGGTAAAACCAAGAACTGTGATTGTACTCGAAAGAGTTGCAATCTGTGACTGCTGATAACTCGAAAGAGTTTGAAGTCAGGGCTCCAGAGAGACTGGACACTGGGAGACGGAACTGCGAGAGCAGATTTCCCAAAAGAACCAAAAGGTCCCAAAGCCAAAGGAGTGAGACAGAAACAGGGGAAAGTACCAAGCAGACATTCTAGTCAAAGGAAGGACAGGAACCTGGAACAGGTCCTGTTAATGAAGTTAGGGGTGAATGGCAGAGAGAAAGGCTCCAAGCTTCAGATTTGAAGAGACAAAAAGCTGCAGAAAGCAGGTTTAAAACGATAACAGCTTGCAAGAAGCAAGAAGGTCCAAAGAGGCAACTGAAGGCCTGTAACTCTTTTCTATTGGTGTGTGACGCAGCGGTTACTGTTGACAACTGAGTCAGTGAGAGAGAGTGTGTGGAAGATAGTTTGAATGCATGTGGTGTCCCAGGAGAGAGGAACAACGGAAGGAAAATTTGAAGCCCTGGAGGTGGACCCTTGTGGAAGGCATCTGAGAGAAAGCATGGTTTGGGAGAAGTTTCCAAAGCAAGTTCTTGGAGAGTGGAGATTGGAAACCCTCATGTGAAAGATGGAGTTCAGTGAGACTGATTGGCTCACGATGTAACAAGTGTCTGGGGGGAGTTGAAGGAGAGATCCATAGCATCTGATTGAGGTGGCATTTATCACTTGTTTTCAAAGTGTGGTGTGTCTGACCACAGGATGCCTATTGGTTTACGTGGACTCTACACTTACTGTGAACATTAGAGAATAAGATAACTTTTGTAATTTGTGTTATCCTTACAAATCTGTATATATCTGTAAAGGTATAGTGGTGGGTGAAGGAGTATTGTAATGTAGTTAATCTTTTCTTGTTTAATAAATGTTTTATGCTTTTGTTAAAAGTTCATTAGCTGACTCCAGTGACTCTGTTCAGTCGCCCTCTCCACGTATCTAAACAAACAAATCAAAGTTAATACCTATCAAGCTGGGTTCCATGCTGGGATCAGGCTTGTCCAGTGGTAACCTCAGCTGGGGATCATAACAATCCTGGCTTGCGCTTTATAGATGGTGGACAGGCTTTGTGGAGTCTGGAGGTGAGTTACTCACTGCAGAATTCCCAGCCTCTCACCTGCTCTTATATCCACAGAATGGATATGACCAGCGAGAGGATTTTCCTGTTCTCTTGGGCTGTGATCTGTCCCCGTGCTAATGTTTGGATTAGAGTCTGTGGAGATGTGAGCTTGCACCAGTATCAGAACAAAGTACAGGATAAAGGATAGATGATACCATGCGTTTAGATTTATTGGCTCACAGTGATGTGGGATTACATACACAAAGGAGATGTATTGCATCAGGTTACAGCCAGTAACACTGCAGATGAGCCACTTGAGAACATTAAGATCGCCCAATGAGCCACATTCTCCTTTGTGTCTTCATGACTCCTCAATGCCTGCTCGGGATAAAACTCAATCTGCACATACTCAGCACTGAGATACAATCCCCTCGGCAGCGGGTAAATATATTGGAATAAAAGCAAAGAACTGCGGATGCTGGAAATCTAAAACAAAAACAAAAACAAAAACAAAAATACCTGGAAAAACTCAGCAGGTCTGGCAGCATCTGCGGAGAGGAACACAGTTGACATTTCGAGTCCTCATGACCCTTCAACAGAACTAGTTAAAAAAAGAGCCAAGGCTCTTCTTGTCCCAACCCCCCTCCTCGCTTAAACCAGCTTATATTTCACCCCTTCTCTATTTTTAATTAGTTCTGTTGGAGGGTCATGCGGACTTGAAACGTCAACTGTGTTCCTCTCCACCGATGCTGCCAGACCTGCTGAGTTTTTCCAGGTATTTTTGTTTTTGTTTTTGTTTTAAATATATTGGAATACAGACTTATGGTCACTGACTCAATACGGGGGTATAGTCAGCTTTTCACTGACTCTATATGGGGTACAGTTCACTTTTCACTGACTTGATACTGGAGTACAATTCCCTGTTCGCTGTGTCTACACTAGGGTGCAATCCCCTGTTCACTGACTCGATACGGGGGTACAGTTCCCTGGGCACTGACTCTATACTGGGGTACAGTTCCCTGGGCACTGACTCTATACTGGGTTACAGTGCCCTGGGCACTGACTCTATACTGGGGTACAGTCCCCTGTTCACTGACTCTATACTGGGGTACAGTCCCCTGTTCACTGACTCTATACTGGGGTACAGTGCTCTGGGCACTGACTCTATACTGGGGTACAGTCCCCTGTTCACTGACTCTATACTGGGGTACAGTGCCCTGGGTACTGACTCTATACTGGGGTACAGTGCCCTGGGCACTGACTCTATACTGGGGTACAGTCCCCTGTTCACTGACTCTATACTGGGGTACAGTGCTCTGGGCACTGACTCTATACTGGAGTACAGTTCCCTGTTCACTGACTCTATACTGGGGTACAGTGCTCTGGGCACTGACTCTATACTGGGGTACAGTCCCCTGTTCACTGACTCTATACTGGGGTACAGTGCTCTGGGCACTGACTCTATACTGGGGTACAGTCCCCTGTTCACTGACTCTATACTGGGGTACAGTGCCCTGGGCACTGACTCTATACTGGGGTACAGTCCCCTGTTCACTGACTCTATGCTGGGGTACAGTCCCCTGTTCACTGACTCTATACTGGGGTACAGTCCCCTGTTCACTGACTCTATACTGGAGTACAGTGCCCTGGGCACTGACTCTATACTGGGGTACAGTTCCCTGGGCACTGACTCTATACTGGGGTACAGTTCCCTGTTCACTGACTCTATACTGGGGTACAGTGCCCTGTGCACCGACTCTATACTGGGGTACAGTGCCCTGGGCACTGACTCTATACTGGGGTACAGTGCCCTGGGCACTGACTCTATACTGGGGTATAGTGCCCTGGGCACTGACCCTATACTGGGGTACAGTGCTCTGGGCACTGACTCTATACTGGAGATAGTGTGGGTAAAAGGCATTGAAGTGTCCAACCAGCCATGACCATGTTGAATGGTGGAACAGGCTCGACGGGCTGAATGGCCTTCTCCTGTTCCTCTGCTCCTATCAGCCCAGCACCTCCCAAGGAGGACAGGAATAGGCCATTCAGCCCCTTGAGCCTGTTCCACCATCCAACAACAACAACATGTTCTTGCATTATATAGCACTTTTAACATATTAAAACATTCCAAGATGCTTCGCAAAAACCTTATCAAACCATATGTGATACTGAGCCACATACAGAGGTATTGAGCAAAAACTCGGTCTGAACTGCAGGTGACATGAAGTGTATTAAAGGAGGAAAATGAGGTAAACAGACAGAGAGAGGTCTAAGGAGGGAATTCCAAGAATTTAGGGCCCAGGCAGCCGAAAGCTCGGCAAGAGGACAGAATTAGAGCGCAGATATCTCATCGGATTGTGGGGCTGGAGGAGATTACAGAGATAGGGAGGGGTGGGGACATGGAGGGATTTGAAAACAAGGTTAAGAATTTTAAAATGGAAGTGTTGCCTCATTCCATTCGACCACGTGTGATCTACATTTTTAAACTCCCGCTTACCCGACTTGGTTCTCTAACACTTAATATCCTTTCTCAACAAAATTCAACAGGGGCCTGGACATTACGTTCACCAAACCATTACATTACAATATACAAAACTGGCCCAAAAAAAGCACATAACAAAGATTGAGCAAGGAGCTTAAGAGAATTATAAGCCTTATTGATGGGGCTCATGTCAGGTTTTGCAAACTGGCTGCAGTTTAAATTTCAATAATCCAATTGAACAGAATTTTAGCACTATCCTTTATCTCATTACCTTAATGATAGAATTGTGCTTTTGGACTCCAGCACCGAAGAGCACCTCCAACTAACCCTGGCATTGATTCAAGATGTTCACATTTCATTGGTTAACATGGAGAGCACAATTTGGCTCAATCAAGGGCAGCGAATATTTTCAAAGCTGACTTTGAGAACCCTGTGATTTATGGATGTGAGTCAGGTATTTAATTAATGGCAGGTGAGCCCCCCCTGGAGTCATAGGCCTCTGGGTGAAAGGGTGAGCAGCAACACGAGGCCCTTTTGGTTCTGGGTCCAGGAATCCAGGCTGATAGCATCAAAATCGCTGCTCCCTCCCAGTTGTATTTCCCTGGTTTCTGTCCTTTCTCTTTCCATTAGTCTGCAGAAAAAGCTGATTCGACCCAAACGGACCATGCGGCGTTTATGTTCCGCACGATTCTCCCCTCTTCAACTCGCCCCATCACCATATCATTCAATTTTGGTCTCCCTTGTATGTTTTTCTAGCTTCTCCATCTATACTATTCACCTCAACTACTCCCTGTGGGTCTTTTTTTATTCATTTACAGGATGTGGGCTTCTCTGGCTGGGCCAGCATTTATTGCCCATCCCTAATTGCTCCTTGAGAAGGTGGTGATGAGCTGCCTTCTTGAGCCGCTGCAGCCCATGTGCTGTTAGGGAGAGAATTCCAGGGTTTTGACCCAGCAACAGTGAAGGAACAGTCTCACCACTCTCTGGGAAAAGTAAGTCCCTGTTGGATTAATTAATGACTATCTTATGCCTATAGACTCTGGTTTTGGTCTCCATCCATGAGTGGAAACATCTTCCCCCTGTCTTTCCTACTGAATCCCGTCATAATTTTAAAGACCTCTCTTAGATCACCTGTCGGCCTTCTCCCTCCCAGAGAAAAGCTGTGCAGGATGTTCAGTCTTTCCTGATCATTTCTTCAGTAGATGGCAGGACTCAGGGTCACATCTTATAGCCACAGCCAGTTCAGTGGCTGCCATCGGGGTCACCATCCATATGAAGGGCAGTAGCCCGCTGACCACTCAGACCACTCACGGCAGCTCAGCAGCGCCAGCGGGGGTGCTGGCCACTGCTGGGACTGCACCTGCAGGTTGAGGTTGCGTTGATGACCATGCGTCTCTCGAAGAGGGATAAGTGGGGTCTGGGGGGCCAGGGGGGAGGGGGGAGGGGGGCGGGGGTCAGCCAGGCAGGCACCCAGCGAAGGTCAGGGGTCACTGAGGGCAGGCGATGCCATTGAGACAGAGGCAGCCGTTGCCATCGGTGGGGCCACTTTGTAGAGGGCCAGGCAGTCTCTCCACATGCTGGAGCACCCACCCCCGCCTCGCCCATCCCCCGGCCCCCTGCACCCCCAACACCGTTAAAATGCCATCAGGGTCAAGAAGAGACCCATCTTGGCTATTTAAGTGACCCAATTGGTCTCTGCATGGTGGAGCTGTCTGCTGCATCCCACCACTGGCAAAATGGCAAAGCAGTGAGAAGATCATCATCATAGATCATCATCAAGCAATCATCATAGGTCTGAAATTATCTGCTCTCCTTTATACTTGACTGGCACATTGATGTTAATACTTGATGTTGCATAACTTAAAATGATCAGAAAGCAGAAGTTTTTTTTAAAATTGCGAACATAAAGTTCGAGATTAAAATCATCAGATTTTAAGCTACAATCGTAACGCAATATGAGAGAAGCAGATTTGTTGCTGACATACAGCAGGTTGTAGTTGGAGTACAGAAATGCAGTGAGATGATGGCCAGTTCCTGCATATTCAATAAACAATCTTCAAGTTCACCCAAGTTTATGTGCCAAAAGCAGGAGACCAACTAACTAATGCTTTCAGTCAGGTCTCAAGAGCTTCATGTTAAAAGTTAATGTAGCATTATGTGGAGTGCCGCCCACTATCATTCACACACCATTTTGCCAACCTACCCACCTCCTAATTGTCCCCAAAGTGCTGGTAACATTCAGCCCACATGAGAGTGTGTGTGAGTTTGTGTGTGACGAGATTGAGGGTGTGCGTGTGAGTGAGTGTGTGTGTGTTTGTGTGTGATGAGAGTGTGTGAGTTTGTGTGTGATGAGAGTGTGTGAGTTTGTGTGTGATGAGAGTGTGTGTGTTTGTGTGTGATGAGAGTGTGTGAGTTTGTGTGTGATGAGAGTGTGTGAGTTTGTGTGTGATGAGAGTGTGTGTGTTTGTGTGTGATGAGAGTGTGTGAGTTTGTGTGTGATGAGAGTGAGAGTGTGTGTGTTTGTGTGTGAGTGAGTGTGTGTGTGTTTGTCTGTGATGAGAGTGTGTATTTGTGTGTGATGAGAGTGAGTGTGTGTGTGTTTGTCTGTGATGAGAGTGTGTGCGTGTGTGTGATGAGAGTGTGTGAGTTTGTGTGTGATGAGAGTGAGAGTGTGTGTGTTTGTGTGTGAGTGAGTGTGTGTGTGTTTGTCTGTGATGAGAGTGTGTGTGTTTGTGTGTGATGAGAGTGAGAGTGTGTGTGTTTGTGTGTGAGTGAGTGTGTGTGTGTTTGTCTGTGATGAGAGTGTGTATTTGTGTGTGATGAGAGTGAGTGTGTGTGTGTTTGTCTGTGATGAAAGTGTGTGTGTTTGTGTATGATGAGAGTGAGAGTGTGTGTGTGTGTGAGTGAGTGTCTGTGTGTGTTTGTGATGAGAGTGTGTGTTTGTGTATGATGAGAGTGAGAGTGTGTGTGTGAGTGAGTGTGTGTGTGTTTGTCTGTGATGAGAGAGTGTGTGTGATGAGAGTGAGCGTGTGTATGTGTGTGAGTGTGTGTGTGTGTCTGAATGTGTATGTTTGTGTATGCGTTTGTCAGAGTGTTTGTGTGTGTGTGTGGTTAGAGTGAGTGAGCATGTCTGTGTGTGTGTGAAATTGTGTTTGTGTGAGTGTGTATGACTGAGTGTGTGTATGAGTGCATGTGTGGTGAGAGGGTGTGAGAGAGTGTGTGAGTGAGTATGAGTGCATGTGTGTGTGAACGTGTATGTTCGTGTCTGTATGTGTGAATTTGTTTTTGTGAACATATATGTTTGTGTCTGTGTGTATGTGAGATTGTGTGTGCGGAAGTATATGTTTGTGTGTGTGAATGTGTATGTCAGGGAAGATATGGTGAGACAGTATAAAATAAAAGGAGAGTCTCTAAAGGAGTTGCAGGAACAGAGGGACCTCGGTGTTTACATACATAGGTCATTGAGAACATGTTGAGAGAGCAGTTAATAAAGCATATAGTATCTTAGGCTTTATTAATAGGGGCATTGAGTACAAGAGTAAGGAGGTCATATTGAACTTGTATAAGACACTAGTTAGGCCTCATCTGGAGTGCTGCTTCCAGTTCTAGGCGCCATACTTGAGGAAGGGTGTGAAGGCATCGGGGAGAGTACAGAGGAGATTCACAAGAATGATTCCCGGGATGAAGAACTGTAGCTATGAGGATAGATTGGAGAGGTTGGGACTGTTTTCCTTGGAGAAAAGAAGGCTGTGAGGAGAATTGATAGAGGTATTCAAGATCCTGAGGGGTATGGACAGGGTAAATAGTGAGAAACTGTTCCCACGCAAGAGAACATCAAGAACTAAAGGGTTAAAAACAAAAGCTACTGCGGATGCTGGAAATCCAAAACAAAAACAAAAACAGAATTACCTGGAAAAACTCAGCAGGTCTGGCAGCATCGGTGGAGAAGAAAAGAGTTGACATTTCGAGTTCAATGACCCTTCAACAGAACTGAGTGTAGTTAGGAGAGGGGTGAGATATAAGCTGGTTTAAGGTGGAGGGTGGGGTGGGGGGAGAGAAGTTGAGGGCGGGGTGGTTGTAGGGATAAGCAAGAGGTGATAGGAGCAGAGAATCAAAGGATGTCACAGACAAAAGGATCAAAGAGGTGTTGGAGGTGGTGATATTATCTAAGAGAATGTGCTAATTAAGAATGGATGGCAGGACACTCAAGGTACAGCTCTGGTGGGGGTGGGGTGGAAAGACTGACAAGGTATTAGTTGTAGATTTAAAAATAATGGAAATAGGTGGGACAAGAAAAATCTATATAAATTATTGAAAAAAACAAAAGGGAGGGGGAAGAAACGGGGTGGGGATGGGGGGAGGGGGAGTTTAAGATCTAAAGTTGTTGAATTCAATATTCAGCCCGGAAGGCTGTAAAGTGCCTAGTCGGAAGATGAGGTGCTGTTCCTCCAGTTTGCGTTGGGCTTCACTGGAACAATGCAGCAAGCCAAGGACAGACATGTGGGCAAGAGAGCAGGGTGGAGTGTTAAAATGGCAAGCGACAGGGAGGTTTGGGTCTTTCTTGCGGACAGACCGCAGGTGTTCTGCAAAGCGGTCACCCAGTTTGCGTTTGGTCTCTCCAATGTAGAGGAGACTGCATTGGGAGCAACGAATGCAGTAGACTAAGTTAGGGGAAATGCAAGTGAAATGCTGCTTCACTTAAAAGGAGTGTTTGGGCCCTTGGACGGTGAGGAGAGAGGAAGTGAAGGGGCAGGTGTTGCATCTTCTGCGTGGGCATGGGGAGGTGCCATAGGTGGGGGTTGAGGAGTAGGGGGTGATGGAGGAGTGGACCAGGGTATCCCGGAGGGAACGATCCCTACGGAATGCCGCCGGGGGGGTGAAGGGAAGATGTGTTTGGTGGTGGCATCATGCTGGAGTTGGCGGAAATGGCGGAGGATGATCTTTTGAATGCGGAGGCTGGTGGGGTGATAAGTGAGGACAAGGGGGACCCTATCATGTTTCTGGGAGGGAGAGGAAGGTGTGAGGGCGGATGCGCAGGAGATGGGCCGGACACGGTTGAGGGCCCTGTCAACGACCGTGGGTGGAAAACCTCGGTTAAAGAAGGAGGACATGTCAGAGGAACTGTTTTTGAAGGTAGCGTCATCAGAACAGATGCGACGGAGGCGAAGGAACTGAGAGAATGGGATGGAGTCCTTACAGGAAGCGGGGTGTGAGGAGCTGTAGTCGAGGTAGCTGTGGGAGTTGGTAGGCTTGTAATGGATATTGGTGGACAGTCTATCATCAGAAATTGAGATACAGAGATCAAGGAAGGGAAGAGAAGTGTCAGAGATGGACCATGTGAAAATGATGGAGGGGTGGAGATTGGAAGCAAAATTAATAAATTTTTCCAGGTCCCGACGAGAGCATGAAGCAGCACCGAAGTAATCATCGATGTACCGGAGAAAGAGTTGTGGGAGGGGGCCGGAGTAGGACTGGAACAAGGAATGTTCCACATACCCCATAAAGAGACAGGCATAGCTGGGGCCCATGCGGGTACCCATAGCCACACCTTTTATTTGGAGGAAGTGAGAGGAGTTTAAGGAGAAATTGTTCAGTGTGAGAACAAGTTCAGCCAGACGGAGGAGAGTAGTGGTGGATGGGGATTGTTGGGGCCTCTGTTCAAGGACGAAGCTAAGGGCCCTCAGACCATCCTGGTGGGGGATGGAGGTGTAGAGGGATTGGACATCCATGGTGAAGAGGAAGCGGTTGGGTGCAGGGAACTGGAAATTGTTGATGTGACATAAGGTGTCAGAGAAATCACGGATGTAGGTGGGAAGGGACTGGACAAGGGAAGAGAGAAGGGAGTCAAGATAACGAGAAATGAGTTCCATGGGGCAGGAACAGGCTGACACGATCGGTCTGCCAGGACAGTTCTGTTTGTGGATTTTGGGTAGGAGGTAGAAGCGGGCCGTCCGAGGTTGGGTGACTATCAGGTTGGAAGCTGTGGGAGGAAGATCTCCAGAGGAGATGAGGTCAGTGACAATCCTGGAAACAATGGCTTGATGTTCTGTGGTGGGGTCATGGTCCAGGGAGAGGTAGGAGGAAGTGTCTGCGAGTTGACGCTTAGCCTCCGCGAGGTAGAGGTCAATGCGCCAGACAACAACAGCACCACCCTTGTCAGCGGGTTTGATGACAATGTTGGGGTTGGACCTGAGAGAACAGAGTGCAGTAAGTTCAGAGAGAGACAGATTAGAATGGGTGAGAGGAGCAGAGAAATTGAGATGGCTAATGTCACGCCAACAGTTCTCAATGAAAAGATCAAGAGAAGGTAAGAAACCAGAGGGAGGGGTCCAGGTGGAGGGAGAATATTGGAGGTGGGTAAAAGGATCCGTTGAACAGGGAGAGGACTCCTGCCCAAAGAAGTGAGCACGGAGACGAAGACGGCGGAAGAAGAGTTCAGCATCGTGCCGAGCCCGAAATTGAGGGCACAGATTCAAAATAATTGGCCAAAGGAGTAAATGCGATGTGAGGAAAAGGTTTTTCACAGGCAGAGGAATGGGACTAGATGGAATGCTCCTTCAGAGACCCAGTACAGACTCAATGGGCCAAATGGCCTCCTTCTGCACTATAAAGTTACTGTGATACTATGATACTTGTGAATGTGTGTGTGTGTGTGTATGAGGGTGTTTATGGGAGTGTGTGTGTGTGTGTGTGTGTGTGAAGGTGTTTATGTGTGTGTGTGTGTGTGTGTGTTTGTGTGAAGGTGTTTCTGGTAGTGTGTTTGTGTGTGTGTGTGAAGGTGTTTATGGGAGTGTGTGTGTGTGAAGGTGTTTATGGGGGTGTGTGTGTGTGAAGGTGTTTATGAGTGTGTGTGTGTGTGTGTGTGTGAAGGTGTTTCTGGCAGTGTCTGTGTGTGCGTGTGTGTGAAGGTGTTTATAGGAGTGTGTGTGTGTGTATGTGAAGGTGTTTATGGGTGTGTGTGTGTATGTGAAGGTGTTGATGGGAGTTTGTGTGTGTGTGTGTGAAGCTGTTTATGGGGGTGTGTGTGTGTGAAGGTGTTTATGAGTGTGTGTGTGTGTGTGTGTGTGTGTGAAGGTGTTTCTGGCAGTGTCTGTGTGTGCGTGTGTGTGAAGGTGTTTATAGCAGTGTGTGTGTGTGTGTGTGAAGGTGTTTATGGGTGTGTGTGTGTATGTGAAGGTGTTGATGGGAGTTTGTGTGTGTGTGTGTGTGAAGGTGTTTATGGGAGTGTGTGTGTGTGAAGGTGTTGATGGGAGTTTGTGTGTGTGTGTGTGTGTGGGAAGGTGTTTATGGGAGTGTGTGTGTGTGAAGGTATTGATGGGAGTGTGTGTGTGTGAAGGTGTTTATGGGAGTGTGTGTGTGTGTGTGAAGGTGTTTATGGGAGTGTATGTGTGTGAAGGTGTTTATAGGAGTGTGTGTGTGTGTGTGAAGGTGTTTATGGGAGTGTGTGTATATGAAGGTGTTTATGAGAGTGTGTTTGTGTGTGTATATGAAGGTGTTTATAGGAGTGTGTGTGAAGGTGTTGATGGGAGTGTATGTGTGTGTGTGAAGGTGTTTATGGGAGTGTGTGTGTGAAGGTGTTTATGGGAGTGTGTGTGTGTGTGTGTGTGTGTGAAGGTGTTTATGGGAGTGTGTGTGTGAAGGTGTTTATGGGAGTGTGTGTGTGAAGGTGTTTATGGGAGTGTGTGTGTGAAGGTGTTGATGGGAGTGTGTGTGTGTGTGAAGGTGTTTATGGGAGTGTGTGTGTGTGTGAAGGTGTTTATGGGAGTGTGTGTGTGAAGGTGTTGATGGGAGTGTGTGTGTGTGTGAAGGTGTTTATGGGAGTGTGTGTGTGAAGGTGTTTATGGGAGTGTGTGTGTGTGTGAGGGTGTTTATGGGAGTGTTTGTGTGTGTGTGAAGGTGTTTATGGGAGTGTGTGTGTGAAGGTGTTTATGGGAGTGTGTGTGTGTGAAGGTGTTGATGGGAGTGTGTGTGTGTGTGAAGGTGTTTATGGGAGTGTTTGTGTGTGTGTGAAGGTGTTGATGGGAGTGTGTGTGTGTGTGTGAAGGTGTTTATGGGAGTGTGTGTGTGTGTGAAGGTGTTTATGGGAGTGTGTGTGTGAAGGTGTTTATGGGAGTGTGTGTGTGAAGGTGTTTATGGGAGTGTGTGTGTGAAGGTGTTTATGGGAGTGTGTGTGTGAAGGTGTTTATGGGAGTGTGTGTGTGAAGGTGTTTATGGGAGTGTGTGTGTGTGTGTGAAGGTGTTGATGGGAGTGTGAGTGTGTGTGTGTGAAGGTGTTTATGGGAGTGTGTGTGTGAAGGTGTTGATGGGAGCGTGTGTGTGTGTGTGTGAAGGTGTTGATGGGAGTGTGTGTGTGTGTGTGTGTGTGTGTGTGAAGATGTTTATGGGAGTGTGTGTGTGAAGGTGTTTATGGGAGTGTGTGTGTGAAGGTGTTTATGGGAGTGTGTGTGTGTGTGTGTGAAGGTGTTTATGGGAGTGTGTGTGTGTGTGTGTGAAGGTGTTTATGGGAATGTGTGTGTGAAGGTGTTTATGGGAGTGTGTGTGTGTGTGTGTGAAGATGTTTATGGGAGTGTGTGTGTGTGAAGGTGTTTATGGGAGTGTGTGTGTGTGTGTGTGAAGGTGTTTATGGGAGTGTGTGTGTGTGTGTGAAGGTGTTTATGGGAGTGTGTGTGTGTGTGTGTGAAGGTGTTTATGGGAGTGTGTGTGTGAAGGTGTTTATGGGAGTGTTTGTGTGTGTGTGAAGGTGTTGATGGGAGTGTGTGTGTGTGTGTGTGAAGGTGTTTATGGGAGTGTGTGTGTGTGTGAAGGTGTTTATGGGAGTGTGTGTGTGTGTGTGTGAAGGTGTTGATGGGAGTGTGTGTGTGTGTGTGTGTGTGAAGGTGTTTATGGGAGTGTGTGTGTGAAGGTGTTTATGGGAGTGTGTGTGTGAAGGTGTTTATGGGAGTGTGTGTGTGAAGGTGTTGATGGGAGCGTGTGTGTGTGTGTGTGAAGGTGTTGATGGGAGTGTGAGTGTGTGTGTGTGAAGGTGTTTATGGGAGTGTGTGTGTGAAGGTGTTGATGGGAGCGTGTGTGTGTGTGTGTGAAGGTGTTGATGGGAGTGTGTGTGTGTGTGTGTGTGTGTGAAGGTGTTTATGGGAGTGTGTGTGTGAAGGTGTTTATGGGAGTGTGTGTGTGAAGGTGTTTATGGGAGTGTGTGTGTGTGTGTGTGAAGGTGTTTATGGGAGTGTGTGTGTGAAGGTGTTTATGGGAGTGTGTGTGTGTGTGTGTGAAGGTGTTTATGGGAGTGTGTGTGTGTGTGTGAAGGTGTTTATGGGAGTGTGTGTGTGTGTGTGTGTGTGTGAAGGTGTTTATGGGAGTGTGTGTGTGAAGGTGTTGATGGGAGTGTGTGTGTGTGCGTGTGAAGGTGTTTATGGGAGTGTGTGTGTGTGTGTGTGTGTGAAGGTGTTTATGGGAGTGTGTGTGTGTGTGTGTGAAGGTGTTTATGGGAGAGTGTGTGTGAAGGTGTTGATGGGAGTGTGTGTGTGTGTGTGTGTGAAGGTGTTTATGGGAGTGTGTGTGTGAAGGTGTTTATGGGAGTGTGTGTGTGAAGGTGTTTATGGGAGTGTGTGTGTGTGTGAAGTTGTTGATGGGAGTGTGTGTGTGTGTGAAGGTGTTTATGGGAGTGTTTGTGTGTGTGTGAAGGTGTTGATGGGAGTGTGTGTGTGTGTGAAGGTGTTTATGGGAGTGTGTGTGTGTGTGTGTGAAGGTGTTTATGGGAGTGTGTGTGTGTGTGTGAAGGTGTTTATGGGAGTGTGTGTGTGTGTGTGTGAAGGTGTTGATGGGAGTGTGTGTGTGTGTGTGTGAAGGTGTTTATGGGAGTGTGTGTGTGTGTGTGTGTGAAGGTGTTTATGGGAGTGTGTGTGTGTGTGTGTGTGTGAAGGTGTTTATGGGAGTGTGTGTGTGTGTGTGTGTGAAGGTGTTGATGGGAGTGTGTGTGAGTGTGTGTGTCAAGGTGTTGATGGGAGTGTTTGTGTGTGTGTGAAGGTGTTGATGGGAGTGTGTGTGTGTGTGTGTGTGTGTGTGAAGGTGTTGATGGGAGTGTTTGTGTGTGTGTGAAGGTGTTTATGGGAGTGTGTGTGTGTGTGTGTGAAGGTGTTTATGGGAGTGTGTGTGTGAAGGTGTTTATGGGAGTGTGTGTGTGTGTGTGTGTGTGAAGGTATTGATGGGAGTGTGTGTGTGTGAAGGTGTTTATGGGAGTGTGTGTGTGTGTGTGGGTGAAGGTGTTGATGGGAGTGTGTGTGTGTGTGTGAAGGTGTTTATGGGAGTGTGTGTTTATCTATATGGTTTCTTCTCTTGTAGAGCTGTATTGTGTTGATAACTGGTGAAATTCTAGCTGTAACCTGGGGGCAGTCTCACTTTCATTTACCAGTTCTTGGAATGAATGCTTATGCAATCCAGTGAGCTTCAGTCTCTCCATTAATCAAACCATGAATCACACTCCATCAATTAACTTTTAATCATTTATCAAAAAAAAATGTCTTCATCCCAAAAGAGAAAGTGGAGATAAGAATGTTTCTTTGTTTTTATCTCCCTGTTATGAAATGAGTCAGCGAGAAATCCTTTTCCTTTTATTTCCTCCTAGGCTGATCCTGTTGATTTTTTTCACTGTCTCTCGATAACGAGTTTTTAATTGTGTTTTTGCTGTGTGTTTGTTCAACCCTCCCACACAATACACAACTACACTGGATCAAATCTAGAAATACTCAGTATGGGAGTATAGGCATATGGGGGCATGGGGAGGCCATTCAGCCCCATTGAGCCTGTTCTGCCATTTAATCGATCTAATCCGTCTCTTTTACCCACCTTTTCTCCATTTCCTATGATACCCTTATCCAACAAAAATCTATCAATCTCAGCCTATTGTTGTGGTGTGTAGGTTGTGACTGGCGAAGGAATGTTTGCTGAGACATAGGTATGTCCGATCAATAACTGGTTTATTGGATAAACAGAATTTTCCTGATATACAAGACTAAACATTACTCAGCCTAAGCCATGAGCATTCGACTTTTCCACTCTTGGCCGTGTGTCTCTCACATCATCATATGGACGGCACTGTTTCTACAGTCCCAAGCATTAACCCTTTTAGCCCTGATCACTATAATATTACATCTTCCCCCGAGTCTTTGCCCATATATATTTTACATTTATGCTTACATACAACTCCATCACCCCACAAAGCTCTGACTTCATAGATTCAACAGTCAGGAGGCTTCACAACTCTCCCTGGTTGTAAAAATAAAAACAAAAACAAAAAACTGTTGGCGCTGGAAATCCAAAACAAAAACAGAGTTACCTGGAAAAACTCAGCAGGTCTGGCAGCATCGGCGGAGAAGAAAAGAGTTGACGTTTCGAGTCCTCATGACCCTTCAACAGAACACTTCCTCCTACCTCTCCCTGGACCATGACCCCACCACAGAACATCAAGCCATTGTTTCCAGGACTGTCACTGACCTCATCTCCTCTGGAGATCTTCCTCCCACAGCTTCCAACCTGATAGTCGCCCAACCTTGGCCGGCCCGCTTCTACCTCCTACCGAAAATCCACAAACAGAACTGTCCCGGCAGACCAATCGTGTCAGCCAGTTCCTGCCCCACGGAACTCATTTCTCGTTATCTTGACTCCCTTCTCTCTCCCAGTCCCTTCCCACCTACATCCGTGATTCCTCTGACACCTTACGTCACATCAACAATTTCCAGTTCCCTGGACCCAACCGCTTCCTCTTCACCATGGACGTCCAATCCCTCTACACCTCCACCCCCCACCAGGATGGTCTGAGGGCCCTTAGCTTCTTCCTCGAGCAGAGGCCCGAACAATCCCCATCTACCACTACTCTCCTCCGTCTGGCTGAACTTGTTCTCACACTGAACAATTTCTCCTTTAACTTCTCCCTGGTTGTGTTCTTTTCTAACTTGGAAGATCAGTCACCTCTCTTTGAACTTTATTTCTTGGACTTGGTCAGTCTTCGGCGAGAGTTGCAGTGTCTGGTGCATTGTCAGTCTGTGACTCAATAACTGGTTCTTCCAAATGTATGATGGATGGTTCTCTTTGATGAATAAGGATAAGATTTCTCCTGTTCCTTCTTATCTTACATTCTGAAGTCTGGACTAAATAGGATCACTGTTGATTGTCATCCCTGTGGATAATTACTCCGTCTCTGACTTGGTCTCTTATCTGGACCGAGATTTGATTCCTTTCTTTTTCTCTTGCTGTTATGCTTCTCTCAGTCAGTCGTTTCTCTCTCTGATAGGATTTTTTGGGTTTATCCCTCTCTTTCATTTCATATGTTCCCTATCCTTGTCTGCTAAGTTCACCTTGGTTCCTTTTGATGGTTTTGTCTGTCTTTCTTTACTTCTGCAGTGCTGACTCCTTGTAGCCTCTCGTTCATGAACTCTTAGTTAACCCTGGACTGCTGCCATTGGAAATAATCGTTTAGGTAGGTCAGGAAGCTGTGAGGAAGCCTCTTGATCAACATCTTGGTTACTCTGAAATCCCAGGAGCCCTGGTGTATCTGTAAGGTCAATGTCTTCCATCGTGGAGGAGGTGGACATTGCCTGGTTTGGTTCTGTCTCTAGTTCTGGACTTGTTTGACTGCCAACATCTTTGGCTACCACTTTTGGTGGATGGATAGGTGCTGATGCACTTACAAAGGATGACAATGTATCCTATCGCTTGAGTTTCATCTTCCAACTGCTCAGCAGAACCACAAGTGATGAAGGATCATGGTCATCCTCAAATACTTGTTCATTTAATTAGTTCATTATCTCTTCAGTGAGAAAAAGTTTACCCTCTCCCTCCCAGACATCTTCTTGGAAAATGACTGGATTATCGGCCTCTGTGAAGAGCGTCAAAAAAGCAGCATTGAAGTCCCAATTCAGATCTTCAGTGCAATTGGACAGTTTGAGGGGTTCAGGTTTTGTACCATCAATGACTGCCTGTAGATTGACGTCCTCTGCTGTCTTGGTGAGGTTGAGATCTACATAGGCATTTCAGCTTAGAAGAGAGAATCCCTGATTGCTAAGGACATATGATGTTTCCAGTACCTGTTTTCTCTTGTATTGGACCATATAAAAGGGTTTCAGTTGGCTTCCGGCATTGTGTTAGGAACATATGAACATACGAATTAAGAACAGGAGTAGGCCGCTCGGCCCCTCGAGCCTGCTGCGCCATTCAATAAGATCATGGCTGATCTGATTGTAACCTCAACCCCACATTCCTGCCTACCCCTGATAACCTTTCACCCCCTTTTTAATCAAGAATCTATCTAACTCTGCCTTAAAAATATTCAAATGGGCAGAATTTTGCCCTCGGATAGCATGCGGGCCGCACCGGCTCAGCAGCGGGTGGATAGCCGACCCCCGCCACTGAAACGGGGCCCGCCGCCATTTTGAGTGGGCGGGCCAATTAAGGCCCACCCAGCGGCCTGCCCGACAGGAAGCGCTATGCGCTATGTGCTTCCTGTGCGGTGGGGGGGTGGTGGGAGGGAATCCCCAGCTGTCAAAGTGCGCACTGCTCCCTGAGGCAAAGCCCTGTCTCAGGGAGATTACTGACAGTCCAAAAAACTTTAAAAATACAAAAAATAACAAATTATTAACATGTCCCCCTCATGTGACAATGTCACACGAGATGGGACATGTTAATAAAGAACACATAAACTTTATAACTTTTTTAGAAAACGGACATGAAACTTCATCCCGCCAGTGGATGAGGTTTCATGAATAATCTGGAGCCCGCTGGGGCTCCTGGCCTGTCCGCCAGCCTTAAGCTTGGATGGGCAGGTCATTTAATTGGGTTAATTATCCTGTCAGTGGCCTCAATTGGCCATTGACAGGTCGGCGGGCGGACAGCTGATTTCACTGTCCGCCCACCTTCCTGAATATTTAAATGGGGCCGGATAACTTCGGGGGTTCCTCCCGACATCATCCTGCGTCACTTTCCCGTCGGCGAGCGGGCCCCGCCCCCAATCCGCCGAGGGGAAAATCCTGGCCAAAGACTCTGATTTCACCGCCTTTTGAGGAAGAGAGTTCCAAAGACTCACAACCCTCTGAGAGAAAAAAATTCTCCTCATCTCTGTCTTAAATGAGCGACCCCTTATTTTTAAACAGTGATCCCTGGTTCTAGATTCTCCCACAAGAGGAAACATCCTCTCCACATCCACCCTGTTAAGACCCCTCATGATCTTAAAGGTTTCAATCAAGACGCCTCTTACTCTTCTAAACTCCAGTGGATACAAGCCTAACCTGTCCGACCTTTCCTCATAAGACAACCCGACCATTCCTAGTATTGGTCTACCAAGCCTTCTCTGAACTGCTTCTAACACATTTACATCTTTCCTTAAATAAAGAGACCAGCACTGCACACAACAGTCATGGTTCTTTGTTGGGTTAGACTTGTTCCTTTAAACAATTTGAAATTAGTGACATGCTCATTGACAGAAATATCCACTTTCCATAATGTGTAACTGGGGTCTTTGATCTCACCCAGGAAACATTGCTGTTCCTCTCCTTGTTGGGATTCCACAATTTCATTGGTGGCCTTGGTGTGTGAAGGCTTTCTCGGTATCCCCTGTGTATCAGATGTTTTAGTTCTGTACATCTTCCCAAAGTCTCCAAAGCATTGGCCGTGAAAGCATTCTGCAGCGCTTGCAGGACCCTGCTCGTGCCGCAGGGGCTTTTGGGGGGGTCACAGCGCAGGTTATGGGTTTAATGGTGTCTTTAAGTTTTGCTCCATATGGTGTCGTCTTCCCTGGGTTTCTTTTCTTTAATAAGTTGTACCGTCACTGGGGGGTTTTCTGAGCAATGGTTTTTCTTCTCCTCTGAGGATGGCCCAATCTGTTTATGGACCCCTGTTTGTCTCACCAATCATATTGCTTTCTCCAGGGTTAAGTCTTCTTTGAATTGCAGTAAGTCTGATAGTGCGTCATCTGTAACACTGACTACAATGTGGTCTTGAATTAGTTCTGTGTTAAAATCACCATATTCATAACCTTCAGCTAATCGATATAGATCATTGATAAATGCATCTCCTGGTTCATCTGGATTCTGGACTTTTATGTTGAATTTTGCCCTTTCTAGAATCTTGTTCCTTCAAATTTGTCTGATGTTTCATTAAAGCCCCTGTCTTGCTATAACATCATCCACAATTGCCCCAATAGATTACAATAGTGTATTGACTTGTCCAGCTTCTGACTTATTGTCCGATCCTGAAGCAATTTGGAACCTTAAAAATCTTGTCCTCTGTAGTGCCCGGTTCTGTGTTTGATTGGTCCTTCCATATGCCAAAATCTCTCAAGTAATAGGGGACATGGTGGTGTAGTGGTAATGTCACTAGTGCCTAGGCTATGCTCTGGGGACATGGGTTCAAAACCCCTTGGCAGCTATTGGAATTTAAATTCAATTAATAAAATCTGGATTTGAAAACTAGTCTCATTAATAGTGACCATGAAACTATTATCAATTGTTGTTAAAAACCCATCTGGTTCACTAATGTCCTTCAGGGAAGGAAATCTGCCATCCTCACCTGGTCTGGCCTACATGTGACTCCAGACCCACAGCGACGTGGTTGACTCTTAACTGCTCCTCTGAAATGGCCGAGCAAGACACTAGGTTTAAGGACAATTAGGGATGGGCAACAAATGCAGTGAAAGAATAAATTTTTTTAAATGAATTTGGAATCCATAGCTGCTCTAAGCTTTTAGGAGGTTTGTCATAATTTTTAAACCTCTTTTGCAGTAATGCAGTTTTTCCACCTTGATCAGTCTTTCACTGTGGATGCTGACCTTTTCTGGTATTCATTCCTTAAACTTCGCTGAGTTTTTAAACCATTTGCTGGAAGTTACCGTTAAGCCCCCGGTCCCTGCCTGCCTCTTGATGGGGAATAGTGCCTGTGCGGCTGATTATTTCCTTTCTCGATTGCCGCCTCACAGTCACCATGTGTAACGGTGCCGGCCTTGGACCCGGACTGCGGGGTGAATCGAAAGCCACACGGGCTAAGAGTGGGACTTGCCCAATGCCGTCTGCTTTTATTGCGCCATTAAACTGAAGATTTTTATTCTCTTTCAAGGGTTGCTCGCTCTTTCCTCAGTTGTCGCTAGGTTGACTGACTCTGCTGATGGACCGCCCCGTGCTGTGGTGCAGTCCATACTAAGCTGATCAGTTCATTTTCTACCTCTCTCAGCCTCCATGCCCTCTGTGGAGCTCTTTTGGAGATTTTCAATTGTCTTGCCGGAGTCTTCAGTTTAGGCACCTTTTTTTTTTCGGGTCAGATTTGCAAACTTGTTTAAAGTTGACTCTTGGAGGTTTCGGGGTCCTTCACAGCTGCCGTCATCCTGGCCACCATGTTGTACGTTGGTTGTCTAAGGAACGATTGCTGAGATATAGGTGTGTCTGGGCTATAATTGGATTATTGGATAAACATAATTATAAACTGAGGTACCGGACTAGGTGTTACTCAGTCTAAGCCATGAGCATTCTCCCTCACCCCTCTTGCCATGTGTCTCTTATATCATTATGTGGGCAGTACTGTTTCCCCAGTCCCACACATTAGCCCTTTCAAGCCTGGTCACCCTAATACAACAATTGTTTCCCATTTACCACCCTTTGGGCAGGGGTAGTGAGGAGATAGATCTAGATTTCCACTGTTTCTTGTGTGAAGAATGACCATTGTCCCCACTCAAAATAGCATCTACAAATAACCTTTAAATAAAATTCTACTCCATTTGTGTCAGAGTGGTGCCATTATTACAAAGTGCCTGTTTTTTCAAAATGCATGTTGTGAGATGCTTTCTCCTGTTCCTGCTTCGTTTTAACCAGCGCATTGCCATCTCTCCAACCCCAGGCCCACCCTCCATGTCTAACCTGCTCAGGCTGTCTCTCACATGTAAAGCAATGCGATTTTCACTAACCGCTGAAGAAGACAGAGAGATTTCTATAGTACTATTCCTGACCTCAGGACATCCCAAAGCGCTTTAGGGCTAATTAAGTACTTTTGAACTGGAGCCATTGTTGTATTGTAGGAAGCGTGACAGCCAATTTGTGCACAGCAAGCTCCCACAAGCAGCAACGTAATAATTTGTTTGTTTAGTTGCTGATTGAGAGAAAAATATTGGCCCCAGGCACCCAGGAGAACTCCTCTGCTCAGCTTTGAAATAGTGGCAGTGGGATCTTTGACACATCCACTTGAGAGGGGCAGTTGGTTTGATGTCCCACATGAAACTTGGCACCTCTGACAAGTGCAGTATTCCCTCAGTACTGCACTGCAGCGGCAACCTAGATTTTTGTGCTCAAGTCTCTGGGACTTAACCCAACTTCTTATGATCTTAGCATGGAGGTAAGAATGCAACCCATGGGGTTGGAACTGACATTCTAGGCCGTAGAGATATCTTCACCCACTGTCTCAGTAATTAACGTGGTCACTTTAAATGTGGGGTCAGGCTCAGGTCAATGTAACACCAGGTGAAGAAGGCTGAAACCATTAGAATCCATTCCATCCTTTCCATTAACTGCAACTTCAAAATGACCAGGTCACCAGGCCACACTCCCAGTTGCTCTTATTGGGGCCTCGCTGTGTACAGGAAAACCATCAAGTTAGCCCACACAGTGAAAAATGCATGAAGTGCCTCACCAAGACTCCTTAGACAGCACCTTCCAAACCAATGACCACTACCACCTAGAATTGCAAGGGCAGCAGATAGGTGGGAATACCTCGACCCGGAAGTTGCCCTCCAAGTCACTCAGCATCCTGACTTGGAAATATATCGGCCGTTCCTTCACTGCCGCTGGGTCAAAACCCTGGAACTCCCTCCCTAACAGCACTGTGGGTCTACCTACACCACATGGACTGCAGCGGTTCAAGAGGCCAGCTCACCACCACCTTCTCAAGGGCAATTAAGGATGGACAATAAATGCTGGCCTAGCCAGTGAAGTCCACATCCCATGACTGAATAAAAAAGAACAATGTTTCTGAGCAATGCTGCATACAATTTTAATGGCATAGTATTTACAGCACAGAAACAGGCCATATGGTCTAACTGGTCCATGCTGGTCTATATTCTCCCACCACCCCCCCCACTCCTCATCTCACCCTATCATTTATCCTTCTATTCCTTTCTCTCTTATGTGTTTAGCTAGTTTCCCCTAAAATGCATCTATACTATTTGTCTCATCTGTGGTAGCAAGTTCTACATTTGCACAACTCTCTGGGTGAAGAGGTTTTCCCCGAATTCCCTATCGGATTTACCAATGAGTGCCTTATATCTATTTCCGTTTTTTCCTAGTTTTAGACTTCTCCACAAGTGGATAGGTTTACCCTAGCAAACCTCGCCGTGATCTTAAAGACATCGACCAGGCCTTTCTCGAGAGAAGAACCACAGCCTCTTCAATCTTTTTCCGGTAGGTTGGTTATATTATCAGATATCTGATGCTATTAGTTCTGAATGGAAGGCTTTAGGAAATCACGGATGGAGGATCATCCAAAAGGCTGTACTGGTCTGAAACTCGGCAGAGTTTGGACCTCAAACCCAGGATCCTAGTTCGTAAGGTTCAGCTTCTTGATGCTTGGATCAAACCATGGAATCATGCAGCGCAGGGGAGGCCATTCAGCCTACTGTACCTGTGCTAGCTCTTTGAAAGGATTATCCCACTCCACCTGACCTTTCCCCATATCCCTGCAAATTTTCCTTTTCAAGTTTATGTCCAATTCCCTTCTGAAAGTTAGGCCTTCCACCTTCCTTTCAGGCTGCACATTCCAGGTTATAATAACTCACGAGTAAAAAAAATACTCCTCATCCCCCACTCTGACTCTTTTGCCAATCACCTTTAATCTGTTGTCCCCTGGTTAACGACCCTCCTGCCACTGGAAACAATTTCTTCTTATTTATTCTGTCAAGACCATTTGTGATTTTGAACACCTCTATCATATCTCCTCTTAGCCTTCCCCTGCTCTGTGGGGAACAATCCCAGCTTATCCAGCCCCTGAAATGCTGTTCTTTTCAAATGCACTATATTAAACAAGGTCAGCTCCTTTACAATAAAAACCCTGCTCAATTTCTGAATTACAAATTATATATCCATCATACCGATATTAAAGGGAGTGAATTATGAGACAGGGACAAAAGTTAGGGATTGAAATTGCTCTATAAATTACAAGAATGAAACCTGCCTATTATATTTATTACTGTTATATTTATTACTGCCATCACAACTCGTGATGAAGGAATGAAGGAGCTCCTTCCTTGTCACTGCTATTCATTCTCTGAGAACTCAGGGAAGTTTAGATGGCCACAGGTAGGACCAGAGAATGCAAGTAAGCGTCAAATTCGCAAGCTATGGATAAACTCAGCAAAGTGCCTCCTTTGATCAGAAGCGTGGATTAAAAGATCGACAGACAGAGATTTACACGCCCAGTACGCAGTGATTCCAAATTTTTCCAGTCTGGATAAATCTGTTGGGCTGATTTCCGTGCTCTGCTCTCCGATCCTAATCCCAGTTTCATCCTAACAGTGTTTACTTCTGTTTAAGTGTCCTATGTCACAGTTGATTCATGAACAATTTATATTCCAAATCTCAAGACAGAGGCAGGCAGGGAAGGCTATTTGACCTATCTTTATTCATTCAGAATGGTCTTAAAGTTCCCAGTGCTGCCCCTTCATGAACTAGAAAGTCAATTAGTCAAGGATGATATCGGAGTCAATCTTTACTCAATCTATCATTTAGTTAGAGTGAATTATTTACAAGCATGCACCTCCTAACTCAACTACACTTCATTGTCAGTCGGTCTCTCTTTGTAACTCTTTCGAGTACATTCACAGTTCTTGTGTTTTTTTTTCCGGGAGTGGGACATGAACCCACAACCTTCTGACTCAAAGGCGAGGGTGCTATGAACTGAGCCACAGCTGACAGCTCGGTCTCTCTTTGTATGTGCTCAAGCATAACGCCAATTAATGTCTTCCACCTGCATTTAATTAAACACAATTGATAAACAATTAACAGCCACCCACTCCATTGCAGAACCCAGTAGCATTTAGTTGAATGCTAAAGATCCCATGACACTTCTGGGTTTTGATAGAGTCAAGAAAAATAAATTGTTTCCACTGACAGGAGATTCAGTAATCAGAGGACACAGATTTAATGTAATCAGCAAAATGGACCAGAGAGGATATGAGGAGAATTCTTTTTACACAGCGAGTAGTTATGATCCAGAATGTGCTGTCTAAAAGTGCGGTGGAAGCAGATTCAATAGGAACTTTCCAAAGGGAATTAGATAAATGCTCAAAAACGTGAAACAGGGCTAGCTACAGGGGAATGAACAGGGCAATGGGACTAATCGGATAGCTCTTTCAAAGAGACAGCACAGCCATGATGGACTGAATGGCCTGTGTTCTATGAGTCCATGATAGATAAAAGAACAGGGAAGTTCTCCAAGAGTCTTGGTCAAAATTTGTCTCTCAAACAACAAAACCAAAGACAGATAAGCTGCACACTGATCACATCGCAGCTTGTCCATCGAGCTGTGTGTTAAATGGTCAGCCGCTGACCAGCTCTCAACCCATCCAACCCTGGAACAAATACCGATCATTCATTTAGCACAAAGTGCTGGGGTGTTCTGGAGGATACTGTAAATGTCATTCCTGCCTTCAATGTAAAATAAGGAGGGCTGAGCAAATCGCAGCCCTGAGTTTTGTGACTGGACAGTGTAAAGAAGCAGTAAGAAATTAGTTTAGTGAAGCCAGTCTCTCCTTAATGTTCGAGAAGGATTCTGGAGAAGATGAATTGGGTCCGGGAGTTAACCACAACTTATAATATTCTGAGAACTCCTAACCAGACTTAGACCTTCAAGCAACGGATTACAAAATATCATTAGAGGCAAATTGATTGATGCTGAAAGAGCCCAGTCCTATCTATATAAAGAGCAACTATTTCAGTGGTTTTGGAAAATGTTACAAAGCAATGATATAATTAACCATTTTAGGTGATTTCTGTCGCAGTTACACTGGGGAGTGTTTTAAAACCCTGTTAACATTTTAACCTCTGTGCTTGGAATCATTGCCTTTGATATTAATTGGGTAAAAGGGGGGGCGGGGGAAGCAATGGTGGGGGGTGGGAGGTGCGAGGGGAACTTCAGAGAGGCTTTGGATACTGAGGCGATGCCTAATTTAACTGTAAAATCCATTAGCCCTGTTTTCTTCCATTTCCTGCCCAACAGCCAACCAACTTGGCTGATGGGTGATTCAGCGGAAGGAGGCTTTCGCGATCAGGAGGTGATCGCAGCGTGCTTCTTGGGGGTAGTGTGGGAGAGAGAAGCTGCAAACGGCAGATGAGGAGGCTGGTGGTGAGCTTGAAAGGGTGTTGGGGGCGCAGGCCTGGCGGGGAAACACTCCTTGCTCCACCCAGACCACAAGGGGTGCTGGAAAAGGCCCCCCTCCCTCAACCTGCTGTAGGCAGCAGCTCCCCCTCTCTTTATGCTGCTGCTTGTAGCTACTCCCACCAGGAGACCTGCTGCCGTGGTATGTCACGCTCGTCTGCCTCGTGCCATCCTCACGCCTCCACTGGAGTTCGGCCGCAACTGGTCCCTGACGTCCGCCCTCCAACCACACCCGAGGTTGACCCCTCTTCCCGCTGCCCTCCACTTTGCCCTCTCGCAGAGGCTTTTCCGTTCCTGATCAAACGGCTGCGATGCTGATATTTTCTTTTCCCAGTGTCACTCTGTCGAGCTCTTGCTGCTCCTGCAATTTCAATTACTTCTTCGTTTTGTTTTATGGTCTGGAGATAAAAAATTTTGAGCGAATAGTTTTGGCAGCCGCATTACGAAGGCCTGTTATTTTCTTCCGCGGATCTTTATCTATTCTGAGGCAGACAGGAAAGAGGGTAGAATGTAGCATCTTATGAGTTTCTTCCTTGTTACCATCTTGAGTTTTCTGGCTGTTGACATATCATTCACCTTCACGAGATTGCTCCTGGCTATCTCTATCCCTCTCCTTACTTTGAAATCGCGCCTGCTATCTGCTCTTATCACTTGTCCTAAATAAACAAACTTATCTATTCTCCCATTGCACCACCATCCACTTCAACCTTCACTCTAGTTCCTTCTAATGTATTCCTCCTGACCACTACCGTCTTTTGCCTTTTTGTTATTCGTACACAACCCCTATTCTAAACTTTTAGATTTTACCCGATCTATGGCACATTTTGTCGGACCTCTTCCGATTCTGCGAGGAGCCGGCTGGATTTCACCGTCTGGGCTTCTTCCAGTCCCAGGAAACAAGGCCAGCATCTGTTCAATTTAAATTGCTCTTCCAGTTGTGCTGCTGGGGCCCAGTTTAAATATTTTAATGATGCGCCCAACCTGTCCAGGGAACAGCCCTCGCTTGCTTTACTATCCACGGGAGTAAAATGGCGGTAGAAACATCCCCATCTGGTCGAGGTTGCATTTTATGTTTCTTTCTGGTTTACTGCTCGCTGTCCACCCCACAACCTCCTCCCCCAGTCGCAGCGGGTTTAATATTAAGCCATTGGAATCATACAGCACAGAAGACCATTCAGTCCATCATGCCTATACTGATTTTCTGAAGGAGCTATCCAATTAGCCCACTGTCCTGCTCTTTCCCTATAACTCCGCACTTTTTTTTTCCCCTTTTAAAAATATTTTGTAACATGATGTTTGTAAGATTGTTATGCTTTGGTCCAGTGTCTTTAAGCTGGGGCAAAATGAAGGATGAAGGTGACCTATTCTGAAATCTGCCTAAAAAAAGGCCTGAGTGACTTGGTTGTTGAAGATTATAGAGAGGTCTGGGTTGTTTGCTGCAAAGAAGGTGTAAAGTATCCACACATGGAGCCAATGGCAGCAGCATCTGTGTTTACTGTGATTAGACTGATAGTCTCCAAAATCCCAGAAAGAGGTTGAGAATGTTGGGCTGTAAACATTTATGCTTTAATTTGTCCATTTACTTCCAAGATAGAAGAGAGTTGGGGTATCAAGGATAGCAACTCAGCATTTATACCTGGATACATGACCCATATGATTCCCATTATCATGGGTTGGGTTTTGAGAGGGGAAGGGTTTTTAAGATATCCCTGAAAATTCACAGAATTCCAGGATCCAGGAGAGAGAGAGAGAGAGCAGCAAGAGACCAAAAGCCTCTCTTGTTCACCGTGCAGGAATGTGAGTGGGAGCTCATGCTCAGGTTGAAAAGACCACACTTGTAAGGACTTGAAACAAGCCTGGAAGATTCACCTAACTTGCACTAGGGGTAGAATCACCCTGAAAAACCCTCACTTTGAGAGACAGTTCTGGAGTTAAAAGTTACCAGGCTGGGAAAGGAAAGGAATGGAAGTAAACCCTCAGGAGCTAAGAATCACTTTGGACTTTGTCCGGGAAAATTGAATGGCTGCTTAAGAAGCCGTATAAAGCATACCTGTGAAGTGGGTTTTTCAGTTGTGTTAAAAGTAAAAGGGGAAGTTCTGTTCTGTAATTTAAAGCATAAGTGGCCTACAACAACAGTGTTTAGTCAACTGTGCTTTTTATCTGTTTGTTACAGTA
>NC_135897.1:91908863-92008863 GCF_964194155.1 Cetorhinus maximus | reverse complement strand
AGCAATTATGTTCTGTTACACTGCCAAATTGCGTTGGCTCAGGGAAGTGTTTACAATTGCAGATCGGAGAAGCTGGGACTGTTTTCCTTGGAGAAAAGGAGGTTGAGAGGAGATTTTGATAGAGATAGATGTTCAAAATCATGAAGGATCTGGACAGAGTAGGTGGGGAGAAACTGTCCCTGCTTGTGAAAGGATCGAGGACAAGAGGGCACAGGTTTAAAGTAATTAGTAAAAGAAGCAAAAGCGATATGAGGAGAAACTTTTTTTACTGTGCTAATTGGACGTATAGCCAGTCTCTCCTGCCGATCATTGGTCATGTGATGTACCGTGGGAGGGGCTCCGACCAGTGAGCTATTAGCGCGGGCAATCCGGGGTGGTGGGGTTTTTCCTGGTGAGAGACCTGGTTGAGTGTGCGAGCGCTGAAAACGTCTCTGTAATAAAGTTTCACTGTTTATTGACAAAAGCGGGTCTGCTCCATAGAGTCATCACATTTGGCAACAAGGTTAAATCAATTTCGACTCTGGACCCCGCCCTGTTACTGTGAGAAAATCTAATTTTTAAAAAATTACTCACCAGCCATGCCGCTGTTTGGAAGAATTGATCCATATGATGCTAATATTGAAGATTGGAGCCAGTATGTTGAGTGCCTCGGATTTTAATTTGTAGCAAATGAAATAACAGCTGAGGAAAAGCGGGAAGCTACCCTCTTAAGTGTATGTGGCAGTAAAACATATAACTTGGTTTGTAACCTGACAGCCTCGAGTGCGCCCAATTCCAAGCCGTATAGCCAATTAGTGCATCTAGTGAAAACACACTTTCAGCTGATGTCATCCGTGATAATACAGCGCTTTAAAGTCAGCTCAAGAGTTCGGGCCCCAGGAGAGTCCTTCGCAGCCTATGTAGCAAACCTCAAGCAGTTAACAGAACACCGCGACTTCGGAGATGTTTTAAAGGATATGCTGCGGGACCGATTGGTATGTGGGGTCGAGGGCGACTCCATTCAGCGCCGATTGCTTACCGAGGTCGATATCAATTTCAAAAGCGCCCTATAAATCTCCCTCGCCAGGGAATGTGCTGCGAGAGACTCGCGGGCTTTGCAACACGTGGATAATGGCCTCGTACTTCATCTTGGACGGGAACCTGCCACTGAGCGCGGCGCGAAAGCCAGACCTGCAGAATTAAAGCGCGATTCAATGGCCACTGTGAGAAACATTAAGAACCCTAACAGAAACACTTCATTGTCGGTTTCAAGACAAAATTGTTATAGGTGCGGAGGTGACCACGGGGCTGATACCTGTAAATTCAAAGAGGCAGGATGCCTTAACTGTCATAAGAAGGGTCACGTGGTTAGGCAATGCCGGACTAAGTTAAAGCAGTCTGCAAAACAGCAAACAATCCTGGTAGAAGTAATGGGTACAGCAAAGACTGAAGCTCCTGATGTTTACTCCTTATATATTTTTTTAATTCATTCACGGGATGTGGGGCTTCGCTGGCTGGGCCAGTATTTGTTGCCCATCCCCAGCTGTCCTTGAGGAGGTGGTGGTGGTGAGCTGCCTTCTTGAACTGCCGCAGTCCAATGTGACTGCTGTGAAGACTGAGCCTATGACGGTGACAGTACATGTGAATGAGAAGCCACTGACAATGGAGGTGGATACCGGTGCCTCAGCTATGAGAGTAGGAGAGCACACTTTCAAGGTCCCTTAATGAAGGGAGACAGCCAGTAAACTTGGAGCGGACAACTGCTGAATTAAGAACTTACATGGGAGAATCTATTCAATCATTGAGTAGATTGAATCTATTCAATCGCCACTGTCCCAGTCTCTTACAACCAACAGACAGCCCAACTGCCTGTAATAATAGTGAAAGGTCTTGTCTTTTAGATCGGGATTGGCTACAGGAGATCAAACTCAATTGGTCTGAGATATTTACCTAAAATCAGACGGAATCGCAGAACTTCTAAGGAAATACAACATGGTTTTTCGGGATGAATTAGGTAAGTTAAAAGGCGTGCAGGCAAAGATAAATGCTGATCCTCAGGCGACACCACGTTTCTTTAAGGCCAGACCTGTGCCTTATACAGTGAAAGAAAAGGTGGAAGTAGAGCTGTGCAGGTTAGAAAAGCTGGACATCGTCCAACCTGTCCAATTCTCGGATTGGGCAGCACCCATGATTCCAGTGGTTAAGCCTGACAACACAATACACATCTGTGGAGACTATAAATTGACAGTAAATAAGGCAGCCAAACTAGACAAGTACCCCATTCCAAGAATAGATGACTTATATGCCATGCTGGAGGGGGGCAAGTCCTGTACAAAATTGGATATGAGCCACGCCTACCAGCAATTAGAACTGGATAGCATGTTAGGAGAATACGTGACTATTAACACATACAAGGGTCTTTATCAGTACACTCGCCTACCCTTTGGAGTCTCGTCCGCATGAGCCATCTTCCAGAGAACAATGGGGAGTCTTTTGCAAGGACTTCCCCGAGTGGTAGTAAACATAGTTAATGTTCTGATCACATGGTCAACCGAGACCCAACACTCGGCCAACCTGGAGGAGGTGCGAAGAAGGTTTATGAAAGCAGGCATACAGTTAAGGAAGGAAAAATGCACATTTCAAACTTATCTAGGTCACAGAGCGGACACCATGGGTTTGCATGTGGTAGAAGATAAAGTTCAGGCAATAAAAGATGTGACCTCACCATTCAATGTAACAGATCTCAAGTCCTTCCTGGGTATGATTACCTACTATAGCCACTTCTTACCCAACTTGTCAACTGTTTTGGCATCATTACACTCACTGCTAAAAAAGAACCACTGCTGGTCATGGGGTTCACAACAGGAAGAGGTCTTTGTGACAGCAAAGAAATTGCTGCATTCGTTGTGTTTATTGGTACGCTCTGACCCATCGAAAGAGTTGGGATTAACGTGTGATGCCTCTCCTTCTGGTGTAGGAGCCGTGTTATCACATAAAATGGAAAATGGACCAGAAAGGCCCATTGGCAATGTCTCGACAACCCTCTCCACGGTCGTGAAGGGTTATTCCCAGCTAGAAAAGGGAGGTTTATCAGTAATATTTTGGTGTAAAAAAGTTTCACCAGTGCCTACATAGACGACATTTTACCATTGTGTTGGACAATAAACCATTAACAGGTTTATTCAGTGAGGATAAGGCCATTCTGCCAATAGCATCAGCAAGAATTCAACGCGGGGTTCTGACATTACCTGTGTATGATTATACTTTAATGTACTGGCCTGGCTTACAATTGCAAATGCAGATGCATTCAGTTGCTTCCTGTTGCCAGATAGTATTATAAATATTCATGTTCCACAGGAATCGGGGCTATTACTGAATTTCTTAGGCCTGTGTGTGCGAAACAAATTGGAAATTGGACGAACAGAGGTCCAATATTGTCAAAAGTCAGAGACTTTGTTTTGCAAGGATGGCCAAATTCACCTGTATCTGAAAAATTGAGACCTTTCCATGTCTGAAACATGGATTCAAGCTGTCAAGACAGAATTGTGTTGTGGGGTTCGAGATTTGTGGTACCACCACAAGGTAAAGAGCCACTCTTGGCAGAGCTCCACAGGCATAGCGAAGATCCAAATGCTTGCACAAAGCTTTATATGGTGGCCAGGTTATAACAGTGACATTGAAAGCATGGTCAGGCACTGTATTCATTGTCAGCAACAACAGAAGTTGCCTGTTTCAGCTCCCCTGCATCCGTGGGAGTGTCCTGGCCGACCATGGGTTCGACTACGTATTGATTGTGTAGGACCATTCTTATGTACCACGTTCTCATTAATTGTAGATGCACATTCAAAATGGATGGACGTGTACAAAGTCAAATCGTCAACGTCGAACGTCACTATCGAGTAGCTACGTCACTGTTTCAGCATTCGTGGCCGACCTGAAATTGTCGTTTCTGATAATGGTACAGCCTTTACCAGCCCCGAGATTCAGAAATTTATGGACCTGAATGGAATCCGTCGTATCAAGACAGCTCCTTGGCCTCCGTCATCGAATGGTCTAGCTGAGAGGCTGTACAAACTTCAAGTCTGGTATGAAAGTTATCGGAAGACACTCTGGAAACTCACTTACCCGGTTTCTCATTGTACAATACCACATGCGACTACGGGTTCAACACCGTTGGAGTAATTAATTAAACACCGTCTGCGTACACGTTCACACTTGGTGTTTCCGAATTTAGAGGGGAAGGTAGCACAGAAGCAAAGTAATCAGAAATTTAACAATGACAAGCACAATAAGGCTCACACATTCAGTGTAGGTGACAAGATATATGTGCGAAATTTTGACAGCGGAACCTGCTGGGCTCCCGGAGCCATCGTTTCAGAGATTGGTCCATTACCTTTCCAAGTGCAAGTGGGCAATAGAATCATCCATAGATGACATCAGTGCCAGAGAGACATTCCAACAATTCACTGATCAACCTGTGATTAATGTCGAACCGTCGACTTCTGAGGTGTGTGATCGACCTAGAACAGGCATTCCAGATGTTTCAGAAGAGTTGCTGACCAGCTCTGATGATGTGTCTCACAGTGCAGCTCCAGATCCTATCGATCCTGTTGAGGAACCTCAAGTGGTAGAGCTACGGCTGCTCTAACCGTATAATAAGGGCACCTCAGAGACTTGAGTTATGATCAGTTGAAATTGTGTATTTATTTGCTCAATTGTCTAAATGTTTTTTTTTCTGTAAAGAGTAATCATAAAAATGCTAAAGGAGGAGGAACTGTGGTAACTGAATGTATTGTCACTCCCTCCTGTCAATCACAGGTCATGTGATGTACTGGGGGGGTCTCTGACTAGTGAGCTCTTAGCACGGGCAACCCATGGGGTGGGGCTTTTCCGATGGGTGATCTGGTCGAGTGTGAAAGTACTAAAAATGTCTCTGTAACAAAGTTTAATTATTTATTGACTAAACCAGTCTGCTCCGTAGAGACACATTTATGTAGCAAGTGGTTAGGACCTGGAATGCTCTGTCTGAGAGTGTGATGGAGGCAGGTTCAACTGAAGCATCGAAAGGGAATTAGACTGTTATGTGAAGAGGAAGAATGTGCAGGGTTACGGGGAGAAGGCAGAGAATGGTACTCGGTGAGTTGCTCATTGGAGCGCCGGTGCAGACACGATGGGCCAAATGACCTCCTTCTGCACCATAACAATCCTGTGATTCTGTAATCAATTAGATAAGAGATGAATTTTACCTGAAACTCGGGGCACGATTTCAAGCATATTTCCAAGAGGAAACTCTATCCCTTTATTTCCAACTTTCTACCCAGTGTCTGGATGCAGCCCAGAGACACATACAGCCCTTGTCAATGTAACTTAGCATCAGCCTGGCAGAATCTGTCATCCTGCTAAATGTATACGCACAACCCATAGAAATAGATCATTTCCCACATCCTCTGTTGCAGCTGCCTGAGGGAGATTACCTCGATTAGGTTGAGTTACGAGCTGCTGTTTTTATGCTAGAATGATGTTGACTGTGCCTCATTTGACTTCTTCTGCAGCTATCAGAGTTTGTAGAATCTTATAGCACAGAATGAGGCTATTGGGCCCATTGTCCCTGTGCTAGCTCTCTGAAAGAGCCACCGACTCCCCTTGCCCTTCGAGCACTGCCCTACAAATTTTCATCCCCTTCAAGTATTGATCCAATTCCCTTTTGAAAGTTACAACTGAACCCACTTGCAGTGCCCCTTTCAGGCAGCGCATTCCAGATCACAACAGCTCACCCCATAAAAATACTGCCTCCTCTCCCCCCTTTGGTTCTTTTGCCAATTACCTTAAACCTGTGCCCTCTGGTTACTGACCCTCCTGCCAATGGAAACAGATTTTCCCTCTTTGTTCTATCCAAACCCCTCATGATTTTGAACACCTCCATTAAATCTCCCTATGACCCTCTCTACTCTAAGGAGAACGATCCCAACTTCTCAAGGTGGGCTGACTTTCTTCATCCCTTCTGTCCTGCACCCTCTCCAAGATGTTGACAACCTCACGAAATCGTGGTGCCCAAGAGTTTGACACAACGTTCCAGCTGAGGCCTAACCTGTGACTTATAAAAGTTTACCTTCACTTCCTTCTGTAACCCATGGGCCAGGTTTTCATCTCCCAATGGAGGTGGGAATTGGGTCAGGAAACCTGAAATTGCGGATTTTTTGGACACAAAATCAAATTTTCCCTGCCTGCCAGACCCTGCGTTATTTTTGACTGTTATGGATGAGGGAGTGAGGGTCTTAATAAGATTGTGGGCTGCATTGTGATTAGGCTATCAGCGAGGGAGGGGGGGGAGGGAATTGCAACTACAGTTGAGTAAAAAGGAGTGATTGAGGAAGGAGCAGCTTTGGGGGAAGAGGGTGAGAGCAGCCAGAAGGGTGACAGGTGTTACTGATGTTACTCTGCCCCTAGTAGACAGAAAGTGCAAAACCCCGGGGACTGATAGCAGGGAGCCCATGGAGGGTGGAAACACGCCTCCTATGTGAAACGGACAGAAGGGTCATACTCTCACAGAGCAGTGTGGCAAACTCTTCATCAATTTAGAAAGGAAGGAAGGAAGGGAGGGAGGGAAGGAGGGAGGGAGGGAGGGAGGGACTTGCATTTCTATAACACTTTCCACAGCCTCAATGTGTCCCAAAGTGCATAACAGCCAAAAAAGTACTTGATGAAGTGTTGTAATGTGGCAGCCAATTTGCAGACAGCAGATCCCATAAACAGGCACTTGATTAATGTGCAAACAACCTGTTCCTTTCGGTGATGTTGGATGAGGAATAGGTATTGGTTCCAGGACACCTGGGGGAAGCCCCCTACTCTCCTTCAAATTCACGTGGCAATGGATGTTTTACACCCACCTGAAAGGGCGGACAGGTCTTCATTTTAACACCTCACCCCTGAGGTAGTGCCTCTGATAGTGCAGCACTCCCTCAGTACTGTATAGGCAGTGTCAGCCCGGGTTATATGCTCAAATCTCTGCTGTAGAACGCAAACCCACAACCTTCTGCCTCCGAGGCGAAAATTCTGAGCCTCGGCAAAGTGAGGTGCTGTTCCCATCTCTCAGTAATACCTCAAACTGTTTCACAGTGCGTTAAGGTGCAGTGAATACTATATGGGTAAATGTAGCAGTCATTTTCTACATACCAAGATGCCCCAAATTGACAGCTTGTGTGTAGCTGTGGTTCACTGGCTGATGCTCTTGCCTGTAGGCCAGATGGCTGTGGGTTCAGGTTCTAATCCAGAAACATGAGCATATAACCCAAGCCGTCAATTCCAGCGCAATTATTGAGGGAGTGCTGCACTCAGACGCTATCTGCCCTCTGAGGTGGATGTAAGCCATCTCATGGTGCTGTTGAAGGAAGAGCAAGTGAGTGTCGCCAGGAGCCAATGTTTATCCCTCAACTATCAGGTCAACCATCAGCCATGATCTCATTAAATGGCGGAGCAGGCTCGAGGGGCTGAATGGCCTACTCCTGCTCCTTTAGTGATCAACATCACTAAAACATGCAACTCGGTTATTATGACGTTGCTGGTTTAGGGATCTTGCTGTGCACAAATTGGCTGCCGTGTTTCCTACATCATAAGAAAGTACTTCATGGGCTGTGAAGTGCTTTGGGGTGTCCCGCGGTCATGAAAGGTGCTATAAAAATGCAAGCCCTTTCTTACAGTTTGTTTTCCAGTGTGGTTAACAGTGTGGTTAACAGATGCTCACTGTACCCAAACTTTTAATTTCTTTATCATGCACCTGAACCACGGGACAGATTGACAGAAATGTTTGTTTCAGATTCCCGGTAATCCAAGTTTAATGAAAATGTTTGAAAAGAAACAGAGCTTAACAACACTGAACATTCTTTGCTAATGGATTCCATGTGGTCTGAGGCACCATGGCCCAGACCTGTTTATAATTGATACATTGTCAGACATTGACTGTCAAGGGTCTGTCCTTCGATTACACATTCAAACTGTAAAGAAACATTGACAATAAGGGAACATCGATAAATGCTCATATTTTAAGATGTCACCATCGACAGTGCAGTGCTCCCTCAGTACCGTACTGGGAGTGTCAGCCAGGATTATTATTATTATTATTATTATTATTATTATTATTATTGTCATGCCTGACAAATCTGTTAGAATTCTTTGAGGAGGTAACGAGTAGGTTAGACAAAGGAGAGCCAGTGGATGTTATCTACTTGGAATTCCAGAAGGCCTTTGACAAGGTGCCGCACAGGAGGCTGCTCAGTAAGATAAGAGCCCATGGTGTTAGAGGCAAGGTACTAGCATGGATAGAAGATTGGCTGTCTGGCAGGAGGCAGAGAGTTGGGATAAGGGGGTCCTTCTCAGGATGGCGGCCGGTGACTAGTGGAGTTCCGCAGGGGTCATTGTTGGGACCACAACTTTTCACTTTATACATTAATGATCTGGATGAATGAACTGAGGGCATCCTGGCTAAGTTTGCAGATGATACAAAGATAGGTGGAGGGACAGGTAGTATTGAGGAGGCGGGGAAGCTGCAAAAGGATTTGGACAGGTTAGGAGAATGGGCAAAGAAGTGGCAGATGGAATACAACATGGGGAAGTGTGAGGTCATGCACTTTGGTAGGAAGAATAGAGGCATAGACTATTTTCTAAATGGGGAGAGAATTCAGAAATCTGGAGTGCAAAGGGACTTGGGAGTCCTAATCCAGGATTCTCTTAAGGTTAACTTGCAGGTTGAGTCGGTAGTTGGGAAGGCAAATGCAATGTTGGCATTTATTTCGAGAGGACTAGAATATAAAAGCAGGGACGTGCTGCTGAGGCTTTATAAGGTTCTGGTCAGACCATTTAGAATATTGTGAGCAATTTTGGGCCCCGTATCTCAGGAAGGATGTTCTGGCCCTGGAGAGGGTCCAGAGGAGGTTCACGAGAACAATCCCAGGAATGAAAGGCTTAACATATGAGGAACGTTTGAGGACTCTGGGTCTATACTCGATGGAGTTTAGAAGGATGAGGGGGGATCTGATTGAAACTTACAGAATACTGAAAGGCCTGGGTAGAGTGGACGTGGGGAAGATGTTTCCATTAGTAGGAGAGACTAGGACCTGAGGGCACAGCCTCAGAGTAAAGGGAAGACCTTTTAGAAGAGAGATGAGGAGAAACTTCTTGAGCCAGAGAGTGGTGAATCTATGGAATTCATTGCCACAGAAGGCTGTGGAGGCCAGGTCATTGAGTGTATTTAAGACCGAGATAGATAGGTTCTTGATTGGTAAGGGGATCAAAGGTTACGGGGATAAGGCGGGAGAATAGGGTTGAAAAACTTATCAGCCATGATTGAATGGCGCAGCAGACTCGATGGGCCAAATGGCCTAATTTCTGCTCCTATGTCTTATGGTCTTATGGATTATATGCTGCCATCTCTGGAGTGGGGCTCAAACTCACAATCTTCTGTCTCAGATCCCCCAAAGCCTGTCCACATCTACAAGGCACAAGTCAGGAGAGTGATGGAATACTCTCCACTTGCCTGGATGAGTGCAGCTCCCACAACACTCAAGAAGCTCGACACCGTCCAGGACAAAGCAGCCCCTTTGATTGGCACCACATCCACAAACATTCACTCCCTCCACCACCGGCACACAGTAGCAGCAGTGTGTACCATCTACAAGATGCACTGCGGGAACTCACGAAGGCTCCTTCGACAGCACCTTCCAAATCCACGACCACTGCCATCTAAAAGGACAAGGGCTGCAGACACATGGGAACACCACCTGCAAGTTCCCCTCCAAGCCACACACCATCCTGACTTGGAAATATTTCACCGTTCCTTCACTGTCGCTGGGTCAAAATCCTGGCGATCCCTCCCTAACAGCACTGTGGGTGTAGCTACACCACATGGACTGCAGAGGTTCAAGGACCACCTTCTCAACGACAATTAGAGATGGGCAGTAAATGCCAGTGATGCCCACATCCCATGAATGAATATTAAAAAAGACCAGAGTGGGAAGGTGTACCAGAAAAAGGAATGGGAACCATCAACAATGAGACAAACGCAGCAAGATCATAAGCACAAACAGCAATGTCATACTAACCAAATAACCTGTATTTTTACAGTTGTTGACAATACTGGCTGACACTCACAATAGATATTTAACTGCCCTGCTCTACTTCAAAATCATGGCTGTGGGATCTTATATATCTAAACGAGAGGGCAGATGAAGACTTACTTCAACATCTCATCTGAAAGATAGCACCTGTAATAGTGCAGCACTCCCTCAGTACTGCACTGGGAGTTCAGGATTATCAGATCAGCCATGATCTTATTGAATAGCAGAGCAGACTTGATGGGCTGAATGGCCTACTTCTGCTGCTACGCCTTATTGTCTTATGAGGGTCACCCTGGATTATTACATACTCGAGTCTCTGGAACTTCTGCCTGAGAGACAAGAGCACCACACACTGAGCCACAGCAGGCAGAGATGTGGGTAAGGGCACAATTGTCATTCAATGTTGGCTCGATGCGGGTGGGGAAAGGCTTTATCCTTGAACTGGAACCCACCGGAGAATTCACTGAAGGTCAACCAGACGATGGGGCGATGTTGGACTACCCGATCACCCCAGACAGCAAATTGCTGTCTCACTGAGCTGCAGCTGTGAACACGACAAGGGTAAAAGTAGCCAGTCAGGCAGGGTAGAATCAGGCTGTCTGGGCTCCCCACTCTCACCCCATGAATCAGGTGGACCCTCTGAGTCGCCCAGCAGACTGCACCTTCACATCGTGATTCCGTGTGGAACCTAAAACATTCTCATTTCTAATGAATGATAATAAATTCCTTAAATACCATCCAAGTGGGCGACACAATCCATCTGACTAAACTGAGTGAAACAGGCAGGAATGTTCACTCTCCTTGTGTTTAACATACTTATCTTGCTTTTCATCATTGTTTTGAAATTCTCCACATTCCACCACCATCTTCACCCTTCTGCCTCCTGAATTATATGGTCTTGCATCAAGTGGGCAGCACAGAAACAGAAACAGGCCATTTGGCCCAACAGTCCATGCTGCTGTTTAGGATCTTCATGAGGTTTCTCCGACTTCACTTCATCTCAACACACCACCCTTCTCTTCCCTTTACCCACACGTGTTTATCCAGCTTTCCTTTAAATGCAACAACTACTCCCTGTGGTAGGGAGTTCCACATTCTCACAACGTGCTGGGTCGAGGAATCTCTCCTGAATCCGTTACAGGGTTTATTAGTGATTACCTTATGCTTGAAGCACTCGTCTGATTTTTGCGCAAGGGGAAAGATATATTCCCCACATTCACCCTCTCAAACCCTTTCATAACTTTAAAGACCTCTATCAGGCCACCCACACAGCCTCCCTCTTTCTAGAGAAAAGAGCATGAGCCTGTTGAATCTTTCCAGATATTGAGAACCTCTCAGTTCTGGTATCATCCTAGTAAATCTATTCTGGCCCTTCTCCTGTGCATCCATATCCCACCTATTATTTGGAGGCCAGAAATCTGCTTCAAGTGGTCAAACCAAAGTTTGATACAAGTTTCTTTGCTTTGTAAATTCATCACTCTAGTTCTGAGCCCCAGTGTTGAGTTGCTATGTTACTGATCTGCATTGATGCTTGGAGTAAGCAATGGTGAATCAGCCCACTCCTGCACACACACTGAACTTTCAAAGCTAGCAAAGGCTGACTAAAAACTTCTTAAACAGTGGGCAGCTGAAGAACATCCCTGACAGGAGAGCAAATGTTTACATAGGATGTGGAACTTGGGTGGAGATATACACAGCATTCCAGCGGCCACAACATGGAGCCAAAAGGAAAAGGCACAGGGAAACCCCAAATTCCCTGAAAGGGTAAAATTGCAAATAATGAAATGTGCTCATTGGGGAAAATAATTAAACTTCTAGTGTTAAGAATAAAGCATTCTCATTTACTGTTAAAATGAACAATTAATAATTTCTAATCTTTCACACTGTACCCCATCCAACTCCCCATCCTCACACACACACTCACTGTACCCCATCCAACTCCCCATCCTCTCACACACACTCACTGTACCCCATCCAACTCCCCATCCTCTCACACACACTCACTGTACCCCATCCAACTCCCCACCCTCACACACACACCGTACCCCATCCAACTCTGCATCCTCACACACACACTGTACCCCATCCAACTCCCCACCCTCTCACACACACACTGTACCCCATCCAACTCCCCACACTCTTTCTCACACAAACTGTACCCCATCCAACTCCGCATCCTCACACACACTGTACCCCATTCAACTCCCCACCCTCTCACACACACACTGTACCCCATCCAACTCCCCACCCTCTCACACACACAATGTACCCCATTCAACTCCCCACTCTCACACACACACACTGTACCCCATCCAACTCCCCACCCTCTCACACACACACTGTACCCCATCCAACTCCCCATCCTGACACACACACTGTACCCCATCCAACTCCCCATCCTCACAAACAAACTGTACCCCATCCAAATCCCCGCACTATCTCTCACACACACTGTACCCCATCCAACTCCCCACCCTCACACACACACTATACTCAATCCAACTCCCCACCCTCACACACACACTGTACCCCATCCATCTCCCCATCCTCACACACACACACACTGTAACCTATCCAACTCCCCATCCTCTCACACACACTGTACCCCATCCAACTCCCCAACCTCTCTCACACTCACTATATCCCATCAAAACCCCCAAACTCATACACACTGTACCCCATCACACACCCGACCCGCACACATACACCCTGTAACCCATCCAACTTCCCACCCTCTCACACATACACTGTACCCCATCCAACTCCCCACACTCTCACACACACTGTACCCCATCCAACTCCCCATCCTCACACACACACTGTAACCCATCCAGCTCTCCACCCTCTCACACATACACTGTACCCCATCCAACTCCCAACTATCTCACACACAATCTGTACCCCATCCAACTCCCCATGCTCTCACAAATACACCCTGCCCCATCCAAATCGCCACCCTCTCTCACACACATTGTAAGCCATCCAACTCCCCACCCTCTCACAAACACACTGTACCTCATCCAACTCCCCACCCTCTCAGACACACACTGTACCTCATCCAACTCCCGACCCTCACACACACACACTGTACCCCATCCAACTCCCGACCCTCACATACACACTTTACCCCATCCAACTCCCCATCCTCTCAGATACACACTGTACCTCATCCAACTCCCGACCCTCACACACACACACTGTACCCCATCCAACTCCCGACTCTCACACACACACTGTACCCCATCCAACTCCCCACCCTCTCAGACACACACTGTACCCCATCCAACTCCCCACCCTCTCACACACACACTGTACCCCATCCAACTCCCCACCCTCTCAGACACACACTGTACCTCATCCAACTCCCCACCCTCTCACACAAAATCTCTACCCCATCCAAATCCCTACCCTCTCACACAAAATCTCTACCCCATCCAACTCCCTAGCCTCTCACACACACACTGTACCCCATCCAACTCCACACCCTTTCTCACACACACTCTACCCCAATCAACTCCACACTCTCTCTCACACACACTCTACCCCATCCAAGTCCACATCCTCTCTCACACACACTGTATCCCATCCAATTTCCCACCCTCACACACACTGTAACCCATTCAATTTCCCACCCTCTCAAATACACACTATACTTCATCCAACTCCCCACCCTCACACACACACTATACCCCATCCAACACTCCACCTTCACACACACTGTACCGCTATAAACTCCCCACCCACACACATACTGTATCCCATTCAACCACTCTCCTTCTCACACACACACTGTACCCCATCCAACTCTCTACCCTCTCACATACACACTATACTCCATCCAATCACGACCCTCACACACACACTGTATACCACCCAACTACCCAACCTCTCTCACACACAATGTGCCGCATGCAACTCCCCAACCTCGCTCACACTCACTGTATCCCATCAAAACCCCCACACTCATACACACTGTACCCCATCAAACACCCGACCCTCACACATACACCCTGTAACCCATACAACTCCCCACCCTCTCACACACACAATGTACCCCATTCAACTCCCCACCCCCTCTCACAAACACTCAACCACATCCAACTCCACACACTCTCTCACACACACTGCACCCCATCCAACTCCCCACCATTTCTCACGAACACTCTACTCCAACCAACTCCCCACCCTCACTCACACACACTGTACCCCATCAAGCACCCCACCCTCACACACACACAAACACTCACACAAACTGTACCTCATCCAACTCCCCACACTCTCTCACACACACACTGTGCCCAATCTAATTCCCCACCCTCACACACACAGTGTACCCAATCCAACTCCCCACCCTCTCACACACACTGTACCCCATCCAAATCAAGACCCTCTCACACACACACTGTACCCCATCCAACTCCCCTTCCCCTCACACACACAGTGTACCCCATCCAACTCCCAGACTCACACAAATACACACTGTACCCCATCCAAATCCCGACCCTCTCACACACACACTGTACCCCATTCAACTCCCCACTCTCTCACACACACCGTCACCCGTACAGCTTCCACCCTCACACACACTGTACTCCATCCAAATCCCGACCCTCTCACACAGACGCTGTACCCTATGCAACTCCACACACTCTCTCACGCACACTGCACCCCATCCAACTCCCCACCCTCTCTCACACACAGTGTACTCCATCCAACTCCCCACCCTCACTCACACACACTGTATCCCATCCAGCACCCCACCCTCACACACACAAACACACACACAAACTGTACCTCATCCAACTCCCCACACTCTCTCACACACACACTGTACCCAATCTAATTCCCCACCCTCACACACACAGTGTACCCAATCCAACTCCCCAACCTCTCACACACACTGTACCCCATCCAAATCCTGACCGTCTCACACAGGTACTGTATCCCATCCAACTCCCCACCCTCTCACACACACACTGAGCACAATCCAACTCCTGACCAACTCTCACGCACACTGTATCCCATCCAACTCCCCACCCTCTCACACACACACTGTACCCCATCCAACTCCCCACCCTCTCACGCACACACTGTACCCCATCCAACTTCCCACTGTCATGAAGCTAATAATGTAAATATAATTGGAAAAAATTATACTTTTAAAATAGAGGTTTCGTCTGTGAGTGTGTCTTAGTTGGATTAAAGTCAGCTAGTCTGGGTGCTTTGATGTGCACTAGTTTTGAGATGTGAACAGAGAGATTGTGTGCAATGGCATTTTTTGAATAGAGCATTCAAGAAGTGGGGTGAAAACTGACACCAATCTAGCAGATACCAAGCAGTATGTTTATATTACGAATAAAATTGGTACAATGAAAGGGGTTTTATTGTTTGAAGAGGCTGGTGATATAATGAGAATTTACATTCAATGGCCAGGGGTGAGTATAACTTCGGCGGTTTTCCTGGGTGTAGAGCTGAGGCAATGTGAGATCAAAGCAGCTGGAAGCTGTCAACTGTTGCCACAGGAACCAAAGTGAAAAGAACCTCATTTTTAATTTGTAGGTTGAAAATGCTTTGCCTGGTGTCTGGTTAAGTCAATGAGTTGCTGTTGCCTTAATGGAGATTACTTTGGGAATTTGTTAAAAGCTATGATATTAGTCATTGGAAGCCATGTGTAGATATTTTAGCCTGTTTAAATTAATAAAATATTTCATTTAGCTTAATTGTAAAACCTCAAGAACTGGTGGTCTAATTCCTGAATTAAGAGTCGCATCTCAAACATAACACTTCAAATTATAGGTTATGAGAATTGTTTAAAGTTTCCCTCTGGGATTTTTAACTAACTCAGCTTTACCAACTGCATCGTTCAAAACACCACATCCAACTCCGCATCCTCTCACACACACTGTACCCCATTCCACTCCCCATCGTCTCTCACACACACTGTATCCTATCCAAAACTCCACCCTCACACACAATGTACCCCATCCAACTCCCCACACTCTCACACACACTCTGTACACCATCCAACTTCCCACTGTCAAGAAGCTATTAATGTAAATATAATGGGAAAATATTTATCTTTTAAAATAGAGGTTTAGTATGTTAGTGTGTCCCAGTTGGATTAATGCCAGCTAGTCTGGGTGCTTTGATGTGCACTAGTTTTGAGATGTAAACAGAGGGATTGTGTGCAATGGCATTTTTTGAATGGATCATTCAAGAAGTGGGGTGAAAACTGAGACCATTCTAGCAGATAACAAGCAGTAGGTTTATATTACTAATAAAATTGGCACTATGAAAGTGGTTTTATTATTCGAAGAAGCTGGTGATACAATGAGAATTTACATTCAATGGCCAGGGGTAGGTATAACTTCGGCGGTTTTCCTGGGTGTAGAGCTGAGGCAATGTGAGATCAAAGCAGCTGGAAGCCGTCAACTGTCACCACAGGAACCAAAGTGAAAAGAACCTCATTTTTAATTTGTAAGTTGAAAATGCTTTGCCTGGTGTCTGGTTGAGTCAATGAGTTGCTGTTGCCTTAATGGAGATTACTTTGGGAATTTGTTAAAAGCTATGATATTAGTAATTTGAAGCCATGTTTATATATTTTAGCCTGTTTAGATTAATAAAATATTTCATTTAGCTTAATTGTAAAATCTCGAGAACTGGTGGTCTAATTCCTGAATTAAGAGTCGCATCTCAAACATAACACTTCAAATTATATGTTATGAGAAGTTTTTAAAGTTTCCCTCTGGGATTTTTAACTAGCTCAGCTTTACCAACTGCATCGTTCAAAACACCACATCCAACTCCCCACCCTCACACACACACTGTACCCCATCCAACTCCCCATCCTCACACACACACTGTACCTCATCCAACTCCCCATGCTCTCACACACACACTGTACCCCATCCAACTCCCCATGCTCTCACACACACACTGTACCCCATCCAACTTCCCACTGTCATGAAGCTATTAATATATATAATTGGAAAATATATTTTTAAAGTAGAGGTTTAATATGTTAGTGTGTCTTAGTTGGATTAAAGTCAGCTAGTCTGGGTGCTTTCATGTGCACTAGTTTTGAGATGTAAACAGAGGGATAGTGTGCAATGGCATTTTTTGAATGGAGCATTCAAGAAGTGGGGTGAAAACTGACACCATTCTAGCAGATAACAAGCAGTATGTTTATATTACTAATAAAATTGGTAATATGAAAGGGTTTTTATTGTTCGAAGAGGCTGGTGATATAATGAGAATTTACATTCAATGGCCAGGGGTAGGTATAACTTCGGCGGTTTTCCTGGGTGTAGAGCTGAGGCAATGTGAGATCAAAGCAGCTGGAAGCCGTCAACTGTCGCCACAGGAACCAAAGTGAAAAGAACCTCATTTTAATTTGTAAGTTGAAAATGCTTTGCCTGGTGTCTGGTTAAGTCGATGAGTTGCTGTAGCTTTAATGGAGATTAGTTTGGGAATTTGTTAAAAGCTATGATATTAGTCATTTGAAACCATGTATATATATTTTAGCCTGTTTAAATTAATAAAATATTTCATTTAGCTTAATTGTAAAACCTCGAGAACTGGTGGTCTAATTCCTGAATTAAGAGTCGCATCTCAAATATAACACTTCAAATTATAGGTTATGAGAATTGTTTAAAGTTTCCCTCTGGGATTTTTAACTAGCTCAGCTTTACCAACTGCATCGTTCAAAAGACCACATCCAACTCCGCATCCTCACACACACTGTACCCCATCCAACTCCCCATCCTCACACACACACTGTACCCCATCCAACTACCCATCCTCACACACACACTGTACCCCATCCAACTCCCCACTCTCAGACACACACTGTAGCCCATCCAACTCCCCACTCACACATACACACTGTACCCTACCCAACTGCGCATCCCCACACACACACTGTACCCCATCCAACTCCCCACCCTCTCGCACACACTGTTCCCCATCCAACTCCCCATCCTCACACACACACTGTACCCCATCCAACTCCCCATCCTCACACACACACTGTACCCCATCCAACTCCCCATCCTCACACACACACTGTACCCCATCCAACTCCCCATCCTCACACACACACTGTACCCTATCCAAATCCCCATGCTCCCACACACACACTGTACCACATCCAACTCCCCACCCGCACACACACACTGTACCCCATCCAGCCACCCACTGTCATGAAGCTATTAATATATATAATTGGAAAATAAATTTTTATAAATAAAGGTTTAGTATGTTAGTGTGTCTTATTTGGATTACAGTCAGCTAGTCTGGGTGCTTTGATGTGCACTAGTTTTGAGATGTAAACAGAGAGATTGTGTGCAATGGCATTTTTTGAATGGAGCATTCAAGAAGTGGGGTGAAAACTGAGACCATTCTAGCAGATACCAAGCAATATGTTTATATTACTAATAAAATTGGTACTATGAAAGGGTTTTTATTGTTCGAAGAGGCTGGTGATATAATGAGAATTTACATTCAATGGGCAGTGGTGGGTATCACTTCGGCGGTTTTCCTGGGTGTAGAGCTGAGGCAATGTGAGATCAAAGCAGCTGGAAGCCGACAACTGTCGCCACAGGAACCAAAGTGAAAAGAACCTTATTTTTAATTTGTAAGTTGAAAAGGCTTTGCCTGGTGTCTGGTTAAGTCGATGAGTTGCTGTTGCCTTAATGGAGATGAGTTTGGGAATTTGTTAAAAGCTATGATATTAGTAATTTGAAGCCATGTGTATATATTTTAGCCTGTTTAGATTAATATAATATTTCATGTGGCTTAATTGTAAAACCTCCACAACTGGTGGTCTCAATCCTGAATTAAGAGTCGCATCTCAAACATAACACTTCAAATTATAGGTTATGAGAATTTTTTAAAGTTTCCCTCTGGGATTTGTAACTAACTCAGCTTTACCAACTGCATTGTTCAAAACACCACATCCAACTCCCCACCCTCACACACACACTATACCCCATCCAACTCCCCATCCTCACACACACACTGTACCCCATCCAACTCCCCACCCTCACACACACACTGTACCCCATCCAACTGCCCATCCTCACACACACACTGTACCCCATCCAACTCCCCATCCTCATACACACACTGTACCCCATCCAACTCCCCATCCTCACACACACACTGTACCACATCCAACTCCCCATCCTCACACACACACTTTATCCCATCCAACTCCCCACCCTCACACACACACGCTGTACCCCATCCAATTCCCCACCCTCTCGCACACACTGTACCCCATCCAAATCCCCACCCTCACACTCACACTGTACTCCATTCAACTCCCCACCCTCTCACACACACAGTACCCTATCCAACTCCCCACCCTATCACACACACACTGTACCCCATCCAACTTCCCACTGTCATGAAGCTATTAATATATATAATTGGAAAATAATTTTTTTTAAATAGAGGTTTAGTATGTTAGTGTGTCTTAGTTGGATTAAAGTCAGCTAGTCTGGGTGCTTTGATGTGCACTAGTTTTGAGATGTAAACAGAGGGATTGTGTGCAATGGCATTTTTTGAATGGAGCATTCAAGAAGTGGGGTGCAAACTGAGACCTATCTAGCAGATAACAAGCAATATGTTTATATTACTACTAAAATGGGTACTATAAAGGGTTTTTATTGTTCGAAGAGGCTGGTGATACAATGAGAATTTACATTCAATGGGCAGTGGTGGGTATCACTTCGGCGGTTTTCCTGGGTGTAGAGCTGAGGCAATGTGAGATCAAAGCAGCTGGAAGCCGTCAACTGTCACCACAGGAACCAAAGTGAAAAGAACCTCATTTTTAATTTGAAAGGTGAAAATGCTTTGCCTGGTGTCTGGTTAAGTCGATGAGTTGCTGTTGCCTTAATGGAGATTAGTTTGGGAATTTGTTAAAAGCTATGATATTAGTAATTTGAAGCCATGTGTATATATTTTAGCCTGTTTAAATTAATATGATATTTCATTTAGCTTAATTGTAAAACCTCGAGAACTGGTGGTCTGATTCCTGAATTAAGAGTCGCATCTCAAACATAACACTTCAAATTATAGGTTATGAGAATTGTTTATAGTTCCCCTCTGGGATTTTTAACTAACTCAGCGTTACCAACTGCATTGGTCAAAACACCACATCCAACTCCCTACCCTCACACACACACTGTACCCCATCCAACTCCCCACCCTCTCACACACACACTGTACCCCATCCAACTCCCCACCCTCTCACACACACACTGTACACCATCCAACTCCCAACCTCTCTCACACACACTGTACCCCATCCAACTCCCCACCCTCTCACACACTGTACCCCATCCAACTCCCCACCCTCTCACACACACACTGTACACCATCCAACTCCCAACCTCTCTCACACACACTGTACCCCATCCAACTCCCCACCCTCTCACACACTGTACCCCATCCAACTCCCCACCCTCTCACACACACATTGTACACCATCCAACTCCCAACCTCTCTCACACACACTATACCCCATCCAACTCCCCACCCTCTCACACACTGTACCCCATCAAACTCCCCACTCTCACACACACACAGTTCCCCATCGAACTCCCCACACTCTCACACACACTGTACCCCATCCTCACGCACACACTGTACCCCATCCAACTCCTCACCCTCTCACTCACACTGTACCCAATCCAACTCCCCACCCTCTCACACACACTGTACCCCATCCAACTCCTCACCCTCTCATTCACACTGTACCCCATCCAACTCCCCATCCTCACACACCTACTGTACCCCATCCAACTCCCCACCCTCTCACAAACACTGTACCCCATCCAACTCCCCACCCTCACACACACACTGTACCCCATCCAACTCCCCACCCTCACACACTTTACCCCATCCAACTCCCCACCCTCACACACACACTGTACCCCATCCAACTCCCCATCCTCACACATAGTGTACCCCATCCAACTCCCCACCCTCACACACACACTGTACCCCATCCAACTCCCCACCCTCACACACACACTGTACCCCATCCAACTCCCCATCCTCACACATACTGTACCCCATCCAACTCCCCACCCTCTCACACACACTGTACCCCATCCAACTCCCAACCCTCTCGCACACACACTGTACCCCATCCAACTCCTCACCCTCTCACACACACTGTACCCCATCCAACAGCCCATCCTCACACACACACTGTACCCCATCCAACTCCCCACCCTCACTCACACTGTACCCCATCCAACTCCCGATCCTCTCACACACACTGTACCCCATCCAACTCCCCATCACACATACTGTACCCCATCCAACTCCCCATCCTCACACATACTGTACCCCATCCAACACCCCACCCTCACACACACACTGTACCCCATCCAACTCCCCACCCTCACACACACACTGTACCCCATCCAACTCCTCACCCTCTCACTCACACTGTACCCCATCCAACTCCCCACCCTCTCACACACGCACTGTACCCCATCCAACTCCTCACCCTCTCACACACACTGTACCCCATCCAACTCCCCACCCTCACGCACACAGTACCCCATCCAACTCCCGATCATCTCACACACACTGTACCCCATCCAACTCCCCATCCTCACACATACTGTACCCCATCCAACTCCCCATCCTCACACACACACTGTACCCCATCCAACTACCCACATCTGAAACACTGTTTGCAGTTTTGTTCTCCACATTTAAGAAAGGATATCCTTGCATTAGAGGTGGCACAGCGAAGGTTCACTAAATTGTTTCCTGGGATGAGGAGCTGTCCTATGCTGAGAGGCTCTGTAACCTGGCCCTCTATTCTCTTAATTGGAAGAATGAGAGGTGATGTCATTGAAACATACAGAATTCTGAAGTGGATTGAAAGGGTGGGTACGGAGAGATTGTTTTAGGCTGGTCAGAGAATCTAAAACACGGGGACACATTCTCAGGATAAGGGGCTGATCATTTAGTACTTAGGTGAGGAGGAATTACTTCACTCAAAGGGTTGTGAATCTTTGGAATTCTCGATCCCAGAGGGGTGTGGACGCTCTGTCAGTGAATACATTTCAGGCTGGGATAGAGAGAAATTTTCGCCTCTCAGGGAATGAAGGGGTGTTGGGCGGTAAAGTGAAGTTGAAGCTGCAGATCAGCCACAATTGTTTTGAATACCAGAGCAGATTTGAGGGGCCATATGGTCTATTGCTCCTATTTTCTATGCTCTCTGTTGGTAGCTCATATGTGAGGAGAGTAGAAAGCCCAGACTGTGTGTCTGTGATTTTGAAATAAATGCATAATGTCCCCAATAGCTTGAAGAGGTTTGATCACATTTTAAAAATTTTTTTCCAGCTCTACTATGATAACATTCGATTTGAGCATTGCTACTCTGCTTTGCCCTTTACTGAGAGTGAACGAATCTTTGAATACATAAATCAGTTAGTTTAATATCAGATTTAATTAAAATACAATGAATAATGCCCCCTATTAAACACAGCCACAAGAGCTTGGCTACTTAGGTTAAATTAATGTTTTAAATTAGGTTTAATTAAAAAGTTGTGGGTTCAAATTCATTTCAGAGATTGAGCATATTATCAAGGTCACACAACACACAGAGTCATAAAAGCATAAAATAGTACAGCACAGAGAGAGACCATTTGGCCGACTGATTCTGCTCTGACATTTCCAAAGAGGCATATAGCCAACCCCATTCTCTAACATTGTTTTCTCTTTCCAAGGATTGATCCAATTCCTCTTTGAAGGCTACTGTTGTCTCTGTATTTACCCTATTAGGTAGTGCTTTCCAATCCCAATCATTCGTGGAAAAAAACATTTCCCTGTGTTGCCACTGGTTGTTTTGCTAATCACCTTAAATCTGGTTACCAATGCTTCAGCCATTAGTAGGTTTCTCCTTATTTACTCTAGCTAAATCCTTCATAATTTTAAACGCGCCTGGCAAATCACGCCTTAGCATTCTCTGCTCTAAGGAGATTCGCGTAACTGTAATCCTTTATCCCTGGAACCATAGCTTGTGCTGGCCACCATGTGAAACTAGGCCGAAGAAGTTAGTGGTATAAATAAATGGAAATCAGCAGCCCCCTGTCTTTGATGCTACTCAGGATAATACTTAGGATCCCACTGCCTTTGTATTTCCCCCATTGTCACTTCCAATCAAAACTCAAATTAATTGGTCATTTGGCATTTGTGGGAGCTTGCTGTGCAATAGAGCTGAAAGAGCAGGTCAGTGGCTGGAAATTCTGCAGCAAATAGTTCACCTCCTGACTCCACAAAGCCTGTCCACCATCTACAAGGCACAAGTCAGGAGTGTGATGGAATACTCCCCACTTGCCTGGATGAGTGCAGCTCCAATAACACTCATGAAGCTCAACACCATCCAAGACAAAGCAGCCCCGCTTGATTAGCACCCCATCCACCACCTTAATCATCCACTCCCTCCACCACCGATGCACAGTAGCAGCAGTGTGTACCATCTACAAGATGCACTGCAGCAACTCACCAAGGCTCCTTCCACAGCACCTTTCAAACTCATGACCATTGCCATCTAGAAGGACAAGAGCAGCAGGTAGATGGGAACACCACCACCTGGAAATTCCCCTCCAAGCCACACACCATCCTGACTTGGAAATATATCAGCCGTTCCTTCAGTCGCTGGATCAAAATCCTGGAACTCCCTTCCTAACAGCACTGTGGGTGTACCTACACCACATGGACTGCAGCGGCTCAAGAAGGCAGCTCACCACCACCTCCTCAAGGGCAACTAGGGATGGGCAATAAATGCTGGCCTAGCCAGTGACACCCACATCCCCTGAATGAATACGTTTTCAAAAATAGGTTTTGTGTCAGCCCACAAATCAAGAGTGACTATGTTTTGCAATTTGGCTGCGAAATTCTTTGAAACACGTTGAGGAATTGATAACGTGTTCTATAAATTGAATCAGGCTGGGTTTGTTTTAAGCTTCTGTTGCTCTTATTTAACGGAGTGTTAAGCCCCAAATTATTGGGTCTAGAAGTGCATAGAACTGCACAATCTTACAACACAGAAAGAGATCATTCGGCCCATCTTGCCAGGATAGAGCTATCCAATTAATCCCATTCCCCTGTTCCTTCCCCAAATACATTTCAAAACAAAAACAAAAACAAAAACAGAAATACCTGGAAAAACTCAGCAGGTCTGGCAGCATCGGCGGAGAAGAGCACAGTTGATGTTTCGAGTCCTCATGACCCTTCAACAGAACAAAGTAAAAATAGGAAAGGGGTGAAATGCTGCCAGACCTGCTGAGTTTTTCCAGGTATTTCTGTTTTTGTTTTTGTTTTGGATTTCCAGCATCCGCAGTTCTTTGCTTTTACATTTCAAAACGACTTCATTGGCTGTGAAGCATACTGCGTGTTCACGAAACGCTTTATACAAAAGCGAGCGCTTATTTCTTTTCATAATCTTCAGGACTTCTTTTCAATCTCGCTATACTTCTCACTGCTCCAAGGAGATCAATCACAACTTCTTTAGACTTTAAAAAACATATTGTTCATAAGCTGGACTCTGCTGCAAACACCAGCTTTATAAAGAAACCTTCTTCTGGTAAGGTGAATAATGACACATATACCTAGTGTGTTGATAATTTCCACCTTTTTGTATTCCAGCTTTTTTGAGAGAGAGACCAACATCCCATAAACAATTGTTATGATCCCAGCTCATGTTACGACTGGACAAGTCAGAGCCCTGGGTGGAACCTGGCTTGATAGATCCTAACTTTTACATTGTGTTTAGAAACATGGGGCAGAATTTTACAGCCCAGTTTTGGTGGGGACGGGGCCATAAAATTCGGTGAGACATTCTAAATCCCATTGACGACAGCAGGAACGTAAAATCCCGCTGCTGTAAAAATTCTGCCCATGGAGCGCGGCTACTGAACAGAATCACAGGAGTCTGCTGATGAACTTTTGGCAAAATAATAAAACACTTAATAAACAAGAAAAAGATGAACCATGTTACACTGCTCCTTCTCCCACAACTGTACAGTCCACGTAAACCAATAGGTGACCTGCGGTTAGACACACCACACTCCAGTGTCAAATGACAGATGCCACCCAAAGCAGATGCTCTGGATCTCTCACCAGCTCCCCCTGCATGCTCCTCACACTGGGAGCCAACTGGTCTCACGGAAGCTCTGTCTTTCACATGAGGGTTTCCAACCTCCTCTCTCGAAGAACTCACCTTGGAATCTTCTCCCAAATGATGCTTTCTCTCAGATATCTTCAGCAAGGATCCATCTCCTGTGTTTCAAAGTCTCCTTCCAACGTTCCTCTCCCCTGGATCGACACATGCATTCAAGCCTTGCCTTCCACGCACTCTCTCAGATACTCAGCCATGCCAACAGAACACCACTGCTCCAAAGACCCGTAGTAAGGAGTCACCAATCTTTGGCTGTCTCCTCAGATCTTCTGGCTTCTCATAAGTCCACTTTGTTCCAAGTCTGCTCCCTGCACCTCCCTCTTTTAACTTGGAGCCTTTCCCCCTGCTCCTCACTCTTCACTTAACAGGACCTTTTTCAGATTGCTGTTCTTTTCCTTTGACTAGAAAGTCTTCATGAGACCCCCTCCCCCCACCCTTTCTGTCCCACTCCCTGGTTTTGGGACTTTTCTTCTTTGTTCTGAGACCCTTCAGTCTTCACCCTGGGGCATCCACATACCAACGGAGCTAAAACTGCTTTCTGTTTCTCCCTGTCTCTGTTGGTTTCTCTCTCTGGACCCCTGTTGCTAGGCAACAGCACAGTTTTTTTCTACCTTGTGTTTGTTTTAACTTCCCTAAGCTACTAAGCCACCTAGGTAACACAGCTCCTCACTCCAAGAGTCGTAAAATCTCATTAAAAAATGCAGGTAAAGAAACAGGGCCTCAGGCGCCTCGAACCCCTAAAACGAAACCAAAACCAGGATTCACATTTCTCAAAATACAAAATAAAAAAAATAAACTAAACTTAAAGCAATAATTTATTCCTAACACTGACAAATACAAACATAAATTACTTAAAACAATCTCTAGTTCCTAACACAATTTGATTTTTTTTTGTAGCTGTTCACTAGCTTTTTGTGTTTTCTGAACAATTAAATCATTCCTAAATCATTTTGCCTTGCAAAGTTGCAAAATTCCCTGTTTAAGAAAATTACCATACCTTACAAAGGATAGCTTGATTGACTGATTGTGGAAGGAATGCAGTGTAGGTTCATTAGAACATTGCCAGGGCTCTGAGGGTTACATTGTGAGCTCGGTATTCCCCGGAATATAGAAGCTTTAGGGGTGATGTCATTGAGGTGTTTTTAGGATTTTGGAAGGGATCGTGCATGGGGGTCTAGGATAAGGGGACATAATCTTAAAACTAGAACTAGATCATTCAGGAGGGAAGTTAGGAAACATTTTGCCACACAAAGGCTGGTAGAAGTGTAAAATGTTCTCACCAAAAATCAGTAATTTTGGGGCTTATTTCAGAATTTGAAATCTGAAATCAATAGGTTTTTACTAGCTAAGGGATATGGAGCCAAGGCAGTTGGATGCACTTAGAATTCAGATCAGCCACAATCTCATTGAATGCTGCAACGGGCTCGAGGGGTTGAATGGCCTCCCCTGTTCTTTTGCCTCCTTACCCTGTCTACCAAAAGCGTGGCACCAGTGTCAGTAACCTCCTGCCCCACCTGTCATCTCATGTCAGATATTCCCAAGCTCATTTACGTTTTGCACGTTGCGATGCCGCTAAGATGCAAGTACGTTGCATGTGAGCAGTGGTGCGTTGTCCCAGCCACTCTACAGCTGTCTTTCCCCATTGCCACCCATCCAGGGACTCTTGGGAAGCTGCCCCCTAAACCACGGTTGCCAACCCTCCAGGATTGCCCTGGAGTCTCCCAGAGTTCAAAACTAATGCCCAGGACCCTGACTGTGATCAACGGGAGATAGGTTATAGGGGCGTTAAAAAAATTGGGCATTCAGCACTTTTGTTCATTGGTTAAAAATATTGGAGGTGGAGGAAGAAGCCTGACTGACAAGTGTCATCCAATCAGGGAATGACGTGTCCATGCCTTTTCCAATTGGTGCAATGTAGGCCATGAAGATTAACATGGCAGGAGTGTGTTGGGGCAGCAGGGGGGTGGGGGTGGGGGTACGTGGGGGCGGGGGGGGGGGTTGCGGGGGGGTTAGGAGGGGTGTAATTAGATTGTGTAACTTCCCGAAAGTTGGTTAGCTCAGTGAGCTGGATGGTTGGTTTGCCATGTAGAGTGTTGCTAACAGTGTGGGTTCAATTCCTGTACTGGCTGAGGTCACCCATGAAGGCCCTGCCTCCTCAATATCACTCCTTACCTGAGGTGTGGTGACCCTCAGATTAAACTCACCACCAGTTGTCTCTCCCTCTGATGAGACAGCAGCCTACGGGACTTTGGTGACTTTTGCTTTCACTTAATGGTACCTCCAGCAAAACGTCCAGTCGGAGTTGACAATGCTGGGACTGCCATACGCTGGTGAAATGAGTCTCATGGAGCAGTGCACAATGAGATGCTAACGGATTGACGGCCCAACTCACTGCCGCTCTAACCTTCGTCAGCGGTGGAAAGGGACATTGTGCAGAGTGTGGGATGAGCTACTGATTCACCCCTTTAACAGCCCCCAACCTCAGCCCCCAATGCTTCGAGCTTCCTTTCAGCCTGTCGTAATTCACTTCCTCAGACAGATCCACAAGCCCATCACCCTGCAGGAGTCCTGACTGAATCGGATTATCACAATGGAAAGGGTGTATAATTCGGCTTTGCATGTTTGTATTATTTACACGTCATGACTCGTTTCTCTTTCAGTGTTTATTTCAAGTATTGTAATGCTGTTTGTACCTTGCTTCCTCCAACTGTGAGTAAAATTTAATGGTTGCTTTTCGAGCAATTCTCTGCCTTATTTACTTGAGTAACAGCGTGTTCCAGTTAATTACAGCCCTGGAGTCCTTTTGTATTAATGTGATCATTTGACTGATTCCTGAAAGTAGGTTTTTTACAGGATGCTCAAGCTGCCATCATAATTGTTACCAAGCAGTTTGAGATCAACCCTGGAATGTTCCGCAGAGATGTTGATAAAGAGACTTGGTACCCTTCCCAATCCTACAATCTGTCCTTCCTGAAGATTATGGGAAACAGGAAACCTCGCCCGGTTTGAGACTCTGCATGTTAGTGGGCAATCTGACCATGAACATCACATCCAACCCCCATTCTACCTTCAGAATATCCACACACATGGTCACAACTTGCATTTATATAGCGCTTTTAATGTAGTAACATACCCCGAGGCACTTTTGTTTTATTCATTCATGGGATGTGGGCGTCGCTGGCTAGGCCAGCATTACTTGCCCATCCCTAATTGCCCCTTGAGAAGGTGGTGGTGAGCTGCCTTCTTGAGCCGCTGCAGTCCATGTGGTGTAGGTACACCCACAGTGCTGTTAGGGAGGGAGTTCCAGGGTTTTGACCCAGTGGCAGTGAAGGAATACCCAATATATTCCCAAGTCAGGATGGTGTGTGGTTTGGAGGGGAACTTCCAGTTGGTGGTGTTCCCATGTGTCTGCTTCCCTTGTCCTTCTAGATGGCAGCAGTCATGGGTTTTGAAGGTGCTGTGGAAGGAGCCTTGGTGAGTTCCTGCAGTTCATCTTGTAGATGGTATACACTGCTGCTACTGTGCGTCGGTGGTGGAGGGAGTGAATATTTGTGGATGTGGTGCCAATCAAGTTTTGTTTTTTGCTTTGTCCTGGATGGTGTCAAGCTTCTTGAGTGTTGTGGGAACTGCACTCATCCAGGCAAGTGGGGAGTATTCCATCACACTCCTGACTTGTGCCTTGTAGATGGTGGACAGGCTTTGGGGAGTCAGGAGGTGACTTACTCCTCGCAGAATTCCTAGCCTGTGGCCTGCTCTTGTAGTCACAATATTTATATGGCTAGTTCAGTTCAGTTTCTGGTCAATGGTAACCCCAGGATGTTGATAGTGGGGGTTCAGTGATGGTAATGCCATTGAATTTCAAGGGGCGATGGTTAGATTCTCTCTTGTTGGAGATGGTTATTGCCTGACACTTGTGTGGCATGAATGTTACTTGCCACTTGTCAGCCCAAGCCTGGATATTGTCCAGGCCTTGCTGCATTTGGACATGGGTTGCTTCAGTATCTGAGGAGTCGCGAATGGTGCTGAACATTGTGCAATCATCAGCGAACATCCCCACTTCTGACCTTATGGTGGAAGGAAGGTCATTGATGAAGCAGCTGAAGATGTTTGGGCTTGGATGGTACCCTGAGGAACTCCTGCAGTGATGTCCTGGAGCTGAGATGGTTGACATCCAACAACCACAACCATCTTCCTTTGTACTAGGTATGACTCCAACCAGCGGAGAGTTTTCCACCTGATTCCCATTAGCTCCTGTTTTGCTAGGGCTCCTTGATCCCACACTTGGTCAAATGCTGCCTGGATGTGAGGGGCAGTCACTCTCACCTCACCTCGGGAGTTCAGCTCTTTTGTCCATGTTTGAACCAAGGCTGTAATGAGGTCAGGAGCTGAGTGGCCCTGGCGGAACCCAAACTGGGCATCAGTGAGCAGGTTATTGCTAAGCAAGTGTCGCTTGATAGCACTGTTAATGACTCCTTCCATCACTTTTCTGATGATCAAGAGTAGACTGATGGGGCGGTAATTAGCCAGGTTGGATTTGTCCTGTTTTTTGTGTACAGGACTAATCTGGGCAATTTTCCACATTGCTGGGTAGATGCCAGTGTTGTAGCTGTACTGGAACAGCTTGGCTAGGGGCGCAACAAATTCTAGAGCACAAGTCTTCAGTACTATTGCCGGAATATTGTCAGGGCTCATAGCCTTTGCACTATCCAGTGCCTTCAGCCATTTCTTGATATCATGTGGAGTAATTTGAATTGGCTGAAGACTGGCATCTGTGATGCAGGGGACCCCCGGAAGAGGCCAAGATGGATGATACCCCTTGGCACATCTGGCAGAAGATTGTTGCAAATGCTTCAGCCTTATCTTTTGCACTGATGTTCTGAGCTCCTCTATCATTGAGGGTGGGGATATTTGTGGAGTCTCCTCCTCCAGTGAGTTGTTTAATTCTCCACCACCATTCACGGCTGGATGTGGTAAAACTGCAGAGCTTAGATCTGATCCATTGATTGTGGGATCGCTTAGCTCTGTCTATCACTTGCTGCTTATGCTGTTTGGCATGCAAGTAGTCCTGTGTTGCAGCTCCACCAGGTTGACACCTCATTTTTAGGTATGCCTGGTGCTGCTCCTGGCATGCCCTCCTGCACCCTTCATTGAACCAGGGTTGATCCCCTGGCTTGATGGTAATGGTAGAGTGGGGGATATGCCGGGCCATGAGGTTACAGATTGTGGTTGAGTACAGTTCTGCTTCTGCTGAAGGCCCACAGTACCTCATGGATGCCCAGTCTTGCGTTGCTAGATCTGTTCGAAATCTATCCCATTTAGTACGGTGGTCACGCCACACAACGCGATGAAGGGTATCCTCAATGTGAAGACGGGATTTCATCTGGACAAGGGCTGTGCGGTGGTCACTCCTACTGATAGTATCATGGAAAGACGCATCTGCAGCAGGCAAGTCAAGTACGTTTTCCCTCTTGTTGGTTGTCTCACCACCTGCCACAGACACAGTCTAGTAGCTATGTCCTTTAGGACTCAGCCAGGTCAGTCAGTAATGGTGCTATTGAGCCACTCTTGTTGACAGACATTGAAGTCCCCCACCTAGAGTACATTCTGTGTCCTTGCCACCCTCAGTGCTTCATCCAAGTGGTGTTCAACATGGAGGAACACTGATTCATCAGCTGAGGGAGGGCAGTACGTGGTAATCAGCAGGAGGTTTCCTTGCCCATGTTTGACCTGATGCCATGAGACCTCATGGGGTCCGGAGTCGATGTTGAGGATTCCAAGGGCAACTCCCTCCCGACTGTATACCACTGTGCCACCAGCTCTCAGGGATGGTGATGGTGGTGTCAGGGATACTATCTCTGAGGTATGATTCTGTAAGGAAGACTATAAGGATGGCAGATTTCCTTCCCTTTAGGGCATTAAGAAACCAGATGGGTTTATTACAACAACTAACAATAGTTTCATGGTCATCATTAGACTTATAATTCCAGATATTTTATTGAATTCAAACTTCACCACCTGTTGTGGCGGGATTCGAACCCAGGTCCCCAGAGTCTAGCCCAGTGACAACACCACTGCACTATCAACTCCTCTGAGGAGCTGGACCAAGAGATCTTTTACCTCTCCACCTGAGAGGACAGGCTAGGCTTCAGCTTAACATCTCTATGAGAGACAGTACCTCCAATGGTGCAGCACTCCCTCAGTGTCAGACTGCATTTTTTTAAGTCTCTGGAGTGGGACTTGAACTGAGAACGTTCTGACTCAGAGATGAGAATGCTGGCCAATGAGCCACAGCTTTTCTTATTAACCATTCCCAGGGTGTGACCATTGTTGTTGAGGCCAGCATTTATCACCCATCCCGAGCTGCCTTTGAGAAGGTGGTGGTGAGCCACCTTCTGGAACTGCTAAGGTCCGTGTGGTGTGCTGCTAGGGAGGGAATTTTAGGATTTTGACTCTGTGACGATGAAGGAACAGGGAAAAAATATTCATGGAAAACAGGACAGATCCAATTGAGCCAATTACTGCTCTATCTACTCTCAATTATCAGCAAAGTGATGGATGGTGCTGCTGACAGTGCTATCAAGCAGCACTTACACAGCAATAACCTGCTCACTGATGCTCATTTTTGAATTCCACCGGGGTCACTCAGCTCCAGTTCTTATTACAGCCTTTGTCCAAACATGGAGAAAGGAGCTACACTCATGTGGTGAGCCGAGAGTGACTGTCCGTCAAGGGAGGAGCACTGATTCATCAGCTGAGGGAGGGCGGTATGTGGTAATCAGCAGGATTCCTTGTCCATGTTTGACCTGATGCCATGAGATTTTATGGGATCCGGAGTCAATGTTGAGGGCTCCCAGGGCAGAGGAGCGATAATCAGATAGAATTTGACACCGAGCCACATAGGCTAATATCAGGACAGGTAGGCAGAAGATTGAGCACAGATGGAGGTTTTAAAGAGCACCTTAAAGGAGAATAGAAGGGTCGAGTGGTTGTTAGTTTTTCTTTCATGGGATGTGGACATCACTGGCAAGGCCAGCATTTGTTGCCCATCTCAAATTGCCCTTGAAATGAATGGCTTACGAGGTCATTTCAGAGTGTAGTAATTGTGGGTATAGCCTCTCCTACTGCCTGTCAGGGGTCATGTGATCATTCTTGGCGACTCCGACGAATAAGCCCAAAGCGCAGGTAACCTATAAGACCATAAGACCATAACACGTAGGAGCAGAAGTAGGCCATTCGGCCCATCGAGTCTGCTCCGCCATTCAATGAGATCATGGCTGATCTGATAATCCTCAACTCTACTTTCCTGCTTTTTCCTCGTAACCCTTCATTCCCTTACTGATTAAAAATCTGTCTATCTCAGCCTTGAATATACTTAACAACCCAACCTCTACAGCCCTCTGTGGTAAAGAATTCCATAGATTCACTATCCTCTGAGGTTAGAAATTCCTTCTCATCTCTGTTTTCAATTGGCACTCCCTTACACTGAGATTATGCCCTCTGGACCTAGACTCTCCCACAAGGGGAAACAACCTCTCAGCATCTACCCTGTCAAGCTCCCTTAAGAATCTTATATGTTTCAATAAGGTCACCTCTCATTCTTCTAAACTCTAATGAGTACAGGCCCAAACTTCTCAACCTCTCCTCATAAGAAAATCCCTCCATACCCGGGATCAACCTAGTGAACCTTCTCTGGACTGCCTCCAATGCCAGTATATCTTTCCTTAGATAAGGGGACCAAAATTGTTCACAGTATTCTAGGTGTGGTTTAACTAGTGCCTTGTATAGTTTTAGCAAGACTTCCATATTTTTATACTCCACTCTCTTTGAAATAAAGGCCAACATTCCATTTGCCTTCCCTATTACCTGTTGAATTTGTATGTTAGTTTTTTGGGATTCATGCACAAGGACTCCCAAATCCTTCTGTGCTGCAGCTTTCTGCAGTCTTTCTCCATTTAAATAATATTCAGTTCCTCTATTCTTCCTGCCAAAGTGCATAAACTCACATTTTCCCACATTATATTCTTAGTCGGTTAGGATTATATTCGCTGGAGTTCAAAAGAATGAGGGGGGATCTCATAGAAACCTATAAAATTCTAACAGGACTAGACAGGGTAGATGCAGGAAGGATGTTCCCGATGGTGGGGGAGTCCAGAACCAGGAGTCACAGTCTGAGGGTATGGGGTAGACCATTTAGGACTGAGATGAGGAGAAATTTCTTCACCCAGAGAGTGGTGAGCCTGTGGAATTCGTTACCACAGAAAGTAGTTGAGGCCAAAACATTGTATGTTTTCAAGAAGGAGTTAGATATAGCTCTTGGGGCGAAAGGGATCAAAGAGTATGGGGAGAAAGCGGGAGCAGGCTATTGAGTTGGATGATTAGTCATGGCCATAATGAATGGCGGAGCAGGCTCGAAGGGCCGAATGGCCTACTCCTGCTCCTAGTTTCTATGTCGTATGTTCTATGTTCTATCTGCCAAGATTTTGCTCACTCACTTAACCTGTCTACATCCCTCTGTAGACTCCTTGTGTCATCCTCACCACTTGCCTTCCCACCTATTTTTGTATCATCCCCAAACTTGCCGATAGCACATTAACTTCCCTCATCTAAGTCATTAATATATATTGTAAATAATTGTGATCCCTGTGGCACTCCACTAGTTACAGGTTGCCACCCTGAAAATGCCCCCACTTATCCCAACTCTCTGTCTTCTATTAGTTAGCCAATCCTCTATCCATGCTAATATACTACCCCCAACACCATGGGCTCTTATCTTAGTAAGTAGCCTTATGTGTGGTACCTTATTGAATGCCTTTTTGGAAATCCAAATATTCCATCTACTGGTTCCCCTTTATCTATCCTGCTTGTTGCCTCCTCAAAGAATTCTAATAAATTTGTTAGGCATTATTTCCCTTTCATGAAGCCATGCTGACTCTGCTTGATTATATTGTGTATTTCTAAATGCTTTGCTATTACATCCTCTATAATAGACGCCAACATTTTGCTAATGACATATGTTAGCTAACTGGCCTATAGTTACCTGTTTTTTGTCTCCCTCCCTTTTTGAATAAGGGTGTGACATTGGTTGTTCTTCAATCCTCTGGGACTTCTCCAGAATCTAAGGACTCTTGGAAGATTACTACCAGTGCATCCACTATCTCTGTAGCTACTTCCGTTAATATCCTAGGCTGCAACCCATCAGGTCCAGGTGACCTATCAGCCTTTAGCCCCATTAATTTCCCTAGTAATTTTACTCTAGTGATTGTTATTGTATTTATTTCCTCCCCCACTTTTGCCTCTTGATTATTTAGTATTTTTGGAATGCTATCAGTGTCTTCTACCATGTAGACCGAAGCAAAGTATTTAGTTAGCTCCTCTGCCATTTCCTGGTTCCCCATTATTATTTCCCAGTTTCATTCTCTAAGGGGTTTATGTTCACTTTGGACTCTCTCTTCCCTTTTATATACTTAAAGAAGCTCTTACTGTCCATTTTTATATTACTTGCTAGTATACCCTCAAAGTTTATTTTCTCCCTCTTTATTTTTTGTTGGTCATCTTTTGTTGGTTTTTAAAACTTTCCCAATCCCCTGGCTTACCACTAATTTTTTCCACATTTTATGTTTTTTCTTTCAATTTGACACTATCCTTAACTTCCTTGGTTAACCATGGTTGGTTTATCCACTTCCTAGAATCCTTTTTCCTCACTGGGATACATCTTTGTTGGGAGTCATGAACTATTTTCTTAAACGTCTGCCATTGTTCATCAACCGTCTTTTCTGCTAAACTCCTTTCCCAGTCCCCTCCAGCCAACTCTGCCCTCATTCCTTTGTAATTACCCTTATTTAAGTTTAGCACAGTTGTTTCTGACCCAAGTTTCTCACTCGCAAACTGAATGCTAAATTCTACCTTATTATGGTCGTTGTTTCCTCGGGGATCCTTTATTCTGAGATCATTTATTAAACCTGTCCCATTGCACATTACCAGATCCAAAAGAGCCTGATCCCTGGTTGGATTCACAACACATTGCTCTAGGAAACTGTCCCGAATACACTCTATGAATTCTTGCTCATGGCTACCTCTGGCGATTTGATTTTCCCAATCAACATGGAGATTAAAGTCACCCATGATTAATGTACTGCCTTTTTTACATGCCCTCATTATCTCCTGATTTATTCTCTGTCCTACAGTATAGCTACTGTCAGGAGGCCTATAGACTACTCCCACCAGTGTCTTCTGCCCCTTGTTATTTCTTACCTCCACCCATATGGATTCTACATCTTCCGATCCAAGTTCCTTTCTTGCTATTGTACTTATTCCATCTCGGACTAACAAAGCTACCCCACCACCCTTTCCTTCCTGCCTGTCCTTTCGAAAAGTCACATACCCCTGAATGTTTAGTTCCCAGCTTTAATCTCCTTGTAACCACGTCTCCGCAATAGCTATAAGATCACACCCATTAGCCTCTATTTGTACCGTTAATTTGTTTATTTTGTTCCAAATACTACATGTATTTAAGTAAAGAGCCATTAATTTTGCCTTTTGACCATTTTTCCCCCCTTTGACCCTATTTGCTGCTATTTTTTTTTATGTTTGTACACTCTGTCCCTTCCGGTCACACTCTGGGTATTATTACCTAAATAGCTGCCCTGCAATACTGCCATATCCTTTTGCTTTGTTAGCCTATGTATCCCCTCTCCAGAACCCTCCCCCGCTCTATTTAGTTTAAAGTCCTCTCTACAGCCCTAGTTATTTGATTCGCCAGGACACTGGTCCCAGCATGGTTCAGGTGAAGCCCGTCTCACCGGAACAACTCCCTTCTACCCCAGTACTGATGCCAGTGTCCCATGAACTGAAACCCATTCCTCCCACACCAATCTCTGAGCCCCACATTTAACTTCTTGACTTTATTTACCCTATGCTAGTTTGCCTGTGGTTCAGGTAGTAATCCCGAGATTATCACCTTGGAGGTTCTGCTTTTAAATTTAGCTCCTGACTGTTCAAATTCTTTCAGCAGAACCTCCTTTCTAGTCCTATCAATGTCATTGGTACCCACGTGGATGATGACAACTGGATCCCTCCCCTCCCACTCCAGGTTCCTCTCCAGTCCTGAGGAGATGTCCTTAACCCATTGGCACCGGGCAGGCAACACAGCCTTCGGGACTCACGCTCACGGCTGCAGAGAACAGTATCCATCCCCCTAATTATACTGTCCCCTACCACTACTACATTCCTATTTCCTCCCCCCACTTGATTCGCTCCCTGTACCATGGTGCTGTGGTCAGTTCACTCATCCTCCCTGCAGTCCCCACCCTCATCCACACAGCTTACAAGAACCTTGTAACTGTTGGACAGTTGCAGGGGCCAAGGCTCCTCGAACGCTACCCCCTGGGTCCCCACACCTGCCTCACCTGCAGCCACACCCTCCTGTCCCTGATCACAGACAACATTTGAATGACCTAACCTGTGGAGTGTGACTGCCTCCTGGAGCAAAGTGTCCAGGTAACTTTCCCCCTCCCTGATGTAGCGCAATGTCTGCAGCTCAGACTCCAGCTCCTTAACTCAGATCCGATGTTCCTCGAGCTGCAAACACTTTCTACAGATGTGTTCACTCTGGATCACCTTGGTGTCCAGCAGCTCCCACATGCTGCAGCAGCAACACATCACCCATCCTGTCATCGCTGTCATATTTTATTCAATTTATTAATTCATTACTCTAGTATCCTCACTCTTTACACTTCATTATAATTATTTTTTTATACACACCAGTATCAATCTCATACTTAACAAGCTATCTTTAAGAAAAAGAGAAAAAAAAGACTAGAGATCTAAACACAAACTAAAGACCTTACTTTTACTTTAAAGACTAAAAATACTCACCAATCCTACTCACCAATCAGCTGCTCTCCACACTCTTTCCCCTCTCGCGCTCTTTAATGGTCTCACACTCTTCTCTCACTCTCTCACTGTAAATGCCCACACTGTTTCTCTCACACTCTCTCCCTGTAAATGACAGGGGCCAGAGCTTTCTGGCCGAGGACTTGGTAAAAGCAGGTAGCATCTGAAATGCCCCCTGTAATAAAGTTATCTGTTTCTGGTTGAAACCTGTCCGCTATGTCAAGTCATCACATTTGTTGATGAGGGTGAAATATCTCCGATGCTGCAGGTCACCTGGTAACCACGAGTACAATAAATCTTAAGGAGAAATAGAAAAGTCTGCTCACCAGTCACCCCACTCTTTGGCAGAATCGATCCTTATGACGTGACTATGGAAAACTGGAACCATTATGTGGAGCGCCTTGGTTCTTATTTTCTGACAAACAAAATTACTGTGGAAGAAAAGCAGAATGCCACCCTCTTGAGTGTATGTGTGAGAAAGACATACAAACTCATTCACAGTCTGACTGCCCCGAATGCAGCCAATTCCAAGCCCTTTAATGAATTGGTTCACCTCGTTAAAATGCATTTCCAGCCAAAGGCATCCATAATGAGGCAGAGGTTTAAATTTAATTCCCAAAGTTGGGCTCCGGGAGAGTCCATTGTAACTGTTTATATGGCGAAGTTGAAGCAGTTGTCAGAACATGGTGATGTCAGCGAGATGCTCAGTGATATGCTGCCAGATCGATTAGTTTGTGGAGTTCCTGATGATGCCATCCAGCGCCATTAACTCACAGGGATCGACATTGATGTGAAACGCCGTGGAAAGTGCTACGGGAGACTCACAGGCTTCATGACATATACAACGTGGCGCTCTCCTTCATCTGGGGAGGGAGCTGACTGCCGGGCTTGGCGCGGAAACCGGTGACACGGCAGCGAATGGGGAGACAAGGTCCGCTGGTAAAAACACTTCAACAGTGACTCCAAAGTTCATGTGTTACAGATGTGGAGGTGACCACATACCAGACGCTCTGTAAGTTTAAGGAGGCAGAATGCCATAAAAAAGGTCGCTTTAGTGAGTCAATGCCGGGCAAAATTCGAAACAGCCCATAAAGCAGCAAACAAACATGATTGAACTGAAAAATACAACAGGATCTGAAGCTGCCAATACCGACATCTACTCCCTGTACAAGGTCACAGCGGTAAAAACCCAACCTATTACTGTCACAGTTCAGGTTAATGGGAAGCCACTAACAATGGAGGTCGACACTGGAGCCTCAGCCACAGTGAGAGGAGAGCGCACATTCAAGTACCTAAATGAAGGTGTCTAGAGTGGACAACTGTTAAATTGAAGACATACGCTGGAGAGCCTATACCAGTAAAGGGCATTGCCACAATACCAGTGTATTATAGGCAACAGACAGTAGAGCTTCCAGTGATAATAGTGACAGGTGGAGAACCCAATCTTCTGGGCCGAGACTGGTTGCCGAAAATCAAGCTTAACTGGTCTGAAATATTTCATTTTGGGAACAGGAAGAGCCCCTGAGCTGTTAAGGAAATACGACCGTGTATTTCAGAATGAGTTAGGAGAATTGAAGGACCTTCACATGCTGCAAGGATCCCTCAGGCCAACGTTGGTTCCTCTGGAAAATCATGAAGAGAAACAAAACGAATTTAGTGCCGCTCTGAACAAACTAAAGAAACAGTTGGCTGAGAAGGCTCAACAACGTTCAATATTCCAGGAGGAAGCCAAGAGATACAAGAAGAAGACGGAAGAGCTGAAGAATCAGCTGAATTAAACAAAAGAGGCTTTAGAAGGAAAAGTCGGAGAGTTTTCCAAGATGCGGGTGGATAATGAAACCATGGGCAGCCCAACCACTGAACTGAACTGCATTGAGATTTCACCAGAGAGAAATTTGGCCAATTGTGAAATCAAAATGGAGGACGAGACAAAACTCAGCAACAACAGAAATTGCCTGTTTCAGCTCCACTGCATCCATGGGAATGGCCTGGTCGACCCTGGGTTAGACTACATATTGATTATGTAGGACCATTCTTAGGTACCACTTTTTTTTATTGATGGTAGATGCACACTCTAAGTGGATGGATGTGTCTGAAGTCAGAACACCGACAACAAGCACAACTATCGAAAAGCTGCGTCAATGTTTTAGTGTACATGGCCTACCAGAAGTCATCATTTCTGATAATGGTACAGCCTTCACCAGTACAGAGTTTCAGAGATTCATGCGTTAAAATGGAATCAGACATATTAAAACAGCACCATATCATCCTTCATCAAACGGTTTAGCTGAAAGAGCTGTGCAAACTTTCAAATCTGGAATGAAGAGGTCACCAGGGGGTAGTCACCAGGGGGTAGTCACCAGGGGGTAGTCACCAGGGGGAAGTCTAGAAACTTGACTTTCCCGCTTTCTTCTCAATTATCATACAACGTTTCATTCAGCTACGGGTTCTACACTGCCTGAATTATTGATGAAACGCTGCCTATGTACAAGGTTAAGTCTGGTGTTTCCAAACTTAGAGGGGAAGTTAGAGAAGAATCAGAGTAACGAAAATTGAATCACAATATTCATAGAAAAGCTCAAAGATTTACTGTAGGAGACACAGGTTTTGTGTGGAATTTTGGAAGTGGACCTTGTTGGGATCCTGGTACAATTGTTTTCGAAACTGGTCCTTTGTCCTTCCAGGTTAAGTGGAAGACTGAATTACTCGAAAACATGTGGATCATCTTAGGAATAGAGAGACATTCCAACAACCAGTTATTTTGCCTGTGATTAATGTCGAGCCATCAACCCCTGAGGTGACAGGTTGGCCTAGAATAGACATGCCCGATGTCTCTGTACAGTTACCAAACCCTGAACTGCCACTTTCTAATGATACACCTGGTGCTGCAGTTCCTGATCATGTCGATCCAATGGAAGAACCTCAAGTGGTAGAGCTACGCCGCTCTAACCGAATAAGGAAACCACCACAGGGACTTAATCTTTAATCACCTGAGCTGTATATATGTACATGCTGTTAGATAGTTAATGTTTCCCAGGAAATAGAAAAGTGCAAAAAAAAACTAAAGGGGAAGGAAATGTAGTAATCGTGGGTATAGCCTCTCAGACTGTCTGTCAGGGGTCACGTGATTGTTCTTGGAGACTCTGACAAATGAGCTCTAAGCATGGGTGATCTAGAGGGAGGAGCTTTCTGGTTAAGGACTTGGTATAAGCATGTAGTATCTGAAATGCTCTTTGTAATAAGGTTATCTGTTTCTGGCTGAAACCTGTCCAGTACGTCAAATCATTACAAGGGTTTACCACATTGCTGTGAGTCTGGAGTCATATATAGGCCAGGCCAAGTAAGGATTTTAGATTTCCTTCCCTATAGGACATTAGTGAATCAGATGGGTTTTTACAACAATCAACAGTGGTCTCATAGTCATCATTACTGAGGCTATATTTCAATTCCAGATTGATTAATTCAGTTCAAATTCTACCAGCTGCCATGGTGGGGTTTGAACCCGTGTTCCAGGGAATTAGACTGGCCCTCTGGATATTAACACTATGGTACCGCCTCCCCATGAAGTGGAAAGTTATGAGGGAAATCCAGAATTTATGGACTAAACTGCTGAAGGGATGGCCACCAATGGGGAAGCAACTAAATTCACAGATCCAAAAGAGGCCAGAATTAGAGGTTACAGAGACCTCACAGGGTTGTAGGGTTGAAGGAGGTTATAGAGATCAGGAGGGTTCTAGGGCTGGAGAAGATTATCGAGATAGGGAGGGGTGTAGGGCTGAAGGGGATTATGTAGATCTCAGAGGGTTGTAGGGCTCAAGGAGGTTACAAAGACCTTGGAGGGTTGTAGGGCTGGAGGAGGTTACAGAGATCTCGGAGGGTTGTAGGGCTGGAGGAGGTTACAGAGATCTTGGAGGGTTGTAGGGCTGGAGGAGGTTACAGAGCTCCTGTAGGGCTGGAAGAAGTTATAGAGATCTCGGAGGGTTGTAGGGCTGGGTGAGGTTATAGAGATCTCGGAGGGTTGTAGGGCTGGGAGAGATTATAGCGATCTCGGAGGGTTGTAGGGCTGGGAGAGGTTATAGAGATCTCGGAGGGTTGTAGGGCTGGGTGAGGTTATAGAGATCTCGGAGGGTTGTAGGGCTGGGAGAGGGTATAGAGATCTCAGAGGGTTGTAGGGCTGGAGGAGATTACAGAGCTCCTGTAGGACTGGAGGAGGTTATAGAGATCTCGAAGGGTTGTAGGGCTGGGTGAGGTTATAGAGATGTCGAAGGGTTGTAGAGGTGAGAGAGGTTATAGAGATCTCAGAGGATTCTAGGGCTGGAGAAAGCTACAGAGATCTCGTTGGGTTGTAGGGCTCGAGGATGTTATAGAGATCTCGGAGGGTTGTAGGGCTGGAGGGGGTTGGCTTCAGCAGTAATGGAGGTCAATCCGACAAAAATAAATGCTAGCTCCCACTACAGGCTGTTCCCAAGGACGTATACCGAGACAAACATTAACTGTGGTTGACGACTCATCAACCCTGTGAAAGGCGCACTTTGGTCTGCCCAATACTTGTTGGTCTTCCACTACAAAGCATTGTCCATGACCAAGCGTTGCAATTTGGCACCTTCCAAGGTCCGGGACTACGTGCTGAGGGACATATTCAAGCTTGGGGCAGCTAGCAAAGGTTCGATGGGGAGAGGACACTGTCAAAGGTCCCACCTGCCATAGTATAGAAAGGGGCTGGAAACTGTGTAAAACCCCTCGGACAGTGTTTTTGCCTTGGAATGTATAATATAAATATCGCATGTAATTGTAATTGTATTGAGACACCTCAGAGGGTCACATGCTGCATTGAAAGAGCTAGAACTATATTACACTTTTGGTAATGTGCAATTTGAACTGTTATGGAATGCAATTTTACAATTTTTTGTGAATAGAGTATATTTTTGGAAAGATAAAGGAGTGCCAAGTGCGTAAGCCTCTCTCTGTCAGTGCACAGCCTCTCCATTGGCAATTCCTCTGCTTGACACAGAGAAACCTGGTCCCTCGCAACCCCAGGCTAAAGCTTCAGAGGCACTCATAGATGGATTGGCCCCCTGACCTGGAGTGTGTAGGCTCACCAGCAGGTGCACATGCTGTGGCACTCACAACAATGAGCAAATGTCTCCCCTGCCTTCTGGATACCTCAGGAGGGTGAAAGGCTAACAGAATTGTTACAGAGTTGATTTCCCAGGCAACTTTTCTTAGTGGACACATTTAACTTTATTTACCAAATCAGCAGCAGCAACTTCATGTGTGGCATCCAACTCTATAACTATAAAACTCCCTCCCGCCAGGCTCCCCATGCTGCTACCCCATTGGTTTACACAGATCATGTGATCTTACAGCACTGGATTATTCTTAAAGCTACAGTCCTATGTTTATCAAAACTGTAATTACCACAAGAGTAAACCCTGACAAAAACAAAACTGGAATGAAGACCAAAGGTGAACTGATCTTTAAAATATGTCATCTTTCCGGCAACTCTGGCAACCAATCTAGTGTCAAATGCAGAGCTTTGTGTTCCTTTCGATTCAATAAATTCTTTCATCTCCATAAATTTCGTTCAGGTTTACACCCTGGAGGACAGTCCAGTTTAACTGCTGAGTTTAACACAACACAGGGATCAGCAGTGACACATGATAAGACCAACTTGATCGGTGTAGGGAATGGATACCAGTTGAATGAACCATTTTATCGGCAGCCACCTCCCACCTCAAATCGGGCAGCCCCCGACTATCACAGAATCACAGAATCACACAGTGCAGAAGAGGCCCTTCGGCCCATCGAGTCTGCACCGACATGTGAGAAACACCTGACCTACCTACCTAATCCCATTTACCAGCACTTGGCCCATAGCCTTGAATGTTATGACGTGCCAAGTGCTCATCCAGGCACTTTTTAAAGGATGTGAGGCAACCCGCCTCCACCACCCTCCCAGGCAGCGCATTCCAGACCGTCACCACCCTCTGGGTAAAAAAGTTTTTCCTCACATCCCCCCTAAACCTCCTGCCCCTCACCTTGAACTTGTGTCCCCTCGTGGCTGACCCTTCAACTAAGGGGGACAGCTGCTCCCTATCCACCCTGTCCATGCCCCTCATAATCTTGTACACCTAGTACGGTGCTAATCCGCCATAGTCTATCTGCTTCAATGGGTTTTTGGAACTTAAAGTCTCTCGAGTCCGTTGCATCAGACAAATAAACAAAACCAACAAAAAGGTGGAAAGGTCAGCTGGCTGAGAAGAGGGTCCAGAGGCAACAGAGGCCAGTGAGTCGTGCACCTTCTTAGCCCAACGTCTACACCTGCAGCAAATGTGGCGGAACCTGCCATGCCAGAGTGGGGCAAACCATCATCTCATGAGACGCAAGTTTGCCAAAGATTGTGCATTACCAATTTTTATCACACCACCATTGGCAGCCCCTGCCTGGACACTAAGCTCTGGAATTCCCTCCCTAAACCTCTCCGCCTCTCTCTCTGCTGCTTTAGGGCACACCCCCTTTGACCAAACCTTTGGTTATCAGTCCTAATATCTCCTTACGTGACCCGGTTCATGTCTGATAACAGCGCTGTGAAGCACCTCGAGACATTGTTAATTATATTAAAGGTGCTGTTTAGTTGCTGTTGAGCTCATGAAAGGCATGATATAAATTTGTTTGAATTCTCCCTAGGTCCAAGTACCAATTTTGCCTCTTAGTCCCTTGTTTTGGTAAGGTAACGGTGAGTAGCTGAATCAGTGAATGTCCTGCTTTGACTTGGCATTCCCTTGGTGAAGGAGTGAGCCAAACACCAGTGGCATCTTACTGATGAGCTTCCCACTTGCTCTAAACCTTTATTCTTCCACGGGACGTGGGCGTCACTGGCGAGGTCAGCATTTGTTGCCCATCCCTAATTGCCCTTGAGCTGAGTGGCTTGCAAGGCCTTTTCAGGGGACAATAAAGAGTCAACCACATTGCTGTGGAGTCTGGGCATGTAGGCTGTTCTCTTTCCCTGCCAGATGGGTTTTTACAGCAATCGATGATAGTTGTCAATCTAGCTTTATATTCCAGATTTATTAATAGAATTTAAAGTCCACCAGCTACCATGGTAGGATTTGAGCACGTGCCCCCCCAGTGCTTTAGCCTGGGCCTCTAGATGACTAATCCAGTGATGTTGCGGCTACACCACTGTTTCCCCTGGAGCAGAACATGAAGAAGCAGGGAGCCCCGGTAAGGGGGGCGTCTGGTGATAATTTATCACCCATGAACATGGACAAAAATCAGACATTGCAGCTGCGACATCTCTTAAGCAGCAGCTGTGCAATGTTTATGTGACAGGGTTAGTGCACAGTCATCTCCCATCATCTCCATCTGTTGCGAAACTGTGAGCACCATTGCTGAGAGAAGAAGTGCTCCTTTACCGTCCCAGCTTGAACACTGATTTATTCTGAAGTTTCAATGTCTAGAAGGAAGGTGTGACACATTGCACAAAACAATTTGGATCATATATAGCACCTAAACATAGTAAAAGGTGCCAAAACACTTCACAGGAACATTATCAAACAAAATGTGACATTGACACACATAGGGAGAAGCGACTTGATTGAAATATACAAGATCCTGAGGGGTCTTGACAGGGTGGATGTGGAGAGGATGTTTCCTCTTGTGGGTCGTCCATTTAAAACAGAAACGAGGCGAAATATTTTCACTCAGAGGGTCATGAGTCTTTGGAACTCCCTCCCTGAAAAGGCGGTGGAAGCAGAGTCTTTGAGTATTTTTAAGGCAGATTCTTGGTCAGCAAGGGGGTGATAGGTTATCGGGGGGTAGGCGGGATGCAGATTTCAGGTCACTATCAGACCAGCCATGATCTTATGAAATGGCGGAGCAGGCTCGAGGGGCTGAATGGCCTACTCCTGCTCCTCGTTCCTATGTTCACACGATCAAATGCTTCACTAAAGAGGTCGGTTCTTATACTTGGTGTCCAGGTATCAGTCTAGTAGATCTATGCTGAACTCTTTCCGAGGTGTACATCCTTGCTAAGGTGTGTTGCCCAGAAATGCGGACAGCGCTCCAGGTGTAGTCTAACTGAAATAACTTTACTATTCCTCAATCCTCTTCATACCGTTCGATTACACTGATAAATAACCAAAAAGGTTAAGTGCGAATAACTCTGCATATGTGAGCTGTTTTAGATTTAACAATTAGTAACAATCAATCACAGCAACAAACCAGCTCTCTCAGCACATCTTTTAATAAAATTTACACTGATGTTCACATTTTGGAGCTCACAGCAAAGAATAAACGGATGTCACAGAAACTTGTACATCAATAAATTACATTTTTTTTTTACATCAAGGTAATTTATATACAGGCATTCCACATATACAGTCAAATCCCAGCACAGGAATGGGAAAAGTGAGTGTGGTACTGAAGGATGGAGGATGCATGTGAGAGGTTCTGTTTTCTGACAAGCCACACAGCAAGCCGCAAATAAACCTGAAAATCAAAGCGCTCAGCTTTGAAATTGTTCTCTGCATACATTAGCATTCGAGTGTTTAACTATTAACATCTCCAGGGAAGGGAAAAAAAAACATTGCAGGGCGATGAGGGTAGAACAGAGGGAGTGCCTCTATTTGGATGGCTCTTTCAAAGAGCTAGCACAGGTAGAATGGGCCGAGTTGCCTTCTTTTGTGATTCTATGGATGTCATCAATAATCGAGTGTAGTGACATCTTTATCGCAGAATCATAGCATGATTACAGCACAGAAGGGGGACCATTCAGCCCATCATGTATGAGCCGGCTCTCCAAAGGAGCATTTCACCGACTGCCACACCCCCACCTTCTCCTCGTAACCCTGCACATTCTTCCTTTTCAGATAATAATCCAATTCTCTCTTGAATGCTTCGATTGGCCCTGCCTCCACCACACTCTTAGGCAGCGCATTATAGATCCCAACCACTCACTGCATAAAAAAAACTTCTCCTCACGTCGCCATTGCTTCTTTTGCCAATCACCTTAAATTTGTGCCCTCTGGTTCTCAATCCTTCCACCAATGGGAACAGTTTCTTCCTATCTACTCTGTCCCAGACTCCTCATGATTTCAAATGCCTGTATCAAATGTCTCAGCGTCCTCTTCAAGGGAAACAGGTTGAGAGTGCAGTTAATAAAGCTTCCAGTATCCTGGGTTTTATTAATAGGGGCTTAGAGTACAAGAGCAAGGCAGTTATATCAAACTGGCTCAGCCTCAACTGGAATATTGCATCCAGTTCTGGGCTCCGCACTTAGGAAAGACATGAAGTCTTCGGAGAGAGTGCAGGAAAGATTCACGAGAATGGCTCCAGGGATGAGGAACTTCAGCTATGAAGATAGATTGGAGAAGATGAGGTTGTTAAGGGAATGATTTGATAGAGATTTTTGAATTGGAAGGGGTGATTTGATAGAGATTGTTTTAGGATTTCGAAATGAATTGTAGGCGACATAGGAAGAAACGTTTTTTCATTGGAGAGGGAGTCAAGGGCAAGGGGCCATAATTCTTGAAACCAGGGACTGGCTATTCAGGAGGGAAGTTAGGAAACATTCCTTCGCACAATGAGTTGGACTCCCTTCCCCAGAAAAGCAGTAGACACTGGGATCTCAATTACTAATCTTCAATCGGAGATCAATAGTTTTTCTTAGCCAAGGGTATTAATAGATGTGGAGGCAAGGTGGATGGATGGAATTAGTATACAGACCAGCCAAGATTTCACTGAATGGTGGGACAGAGTCAAGGGGCTGAACAGCCTCCTCCTGCTCATCTTTGAAGTTCAGCACAGTCTGCCTATTCCACATTAGGGGTGCATTGGAGGTCTCATTTTAATACCAGGGCAACCAGTACTGCACCCCTCTGCTCCCCTATAAACCAGCTCCAATTGCCCTACTTCAACCCAGCGTTTGGTCACATTTCTTGATCGTTTTCCTGGGTCATGGTCCAAGTTACCTCAATCCTTTGATAGCACGTTCCAAACATGCAGCCTCTAACACCCAGAAGGACAAGGGCAGCGGATACATGGGAACACTATTACTTGCAAGTTCACCCCCCCACCAAGCCACTCACCATCCTGATTTGGAACCGTATCACCGTTCCTTCACTGTCACTGGGTCAAAATCCTGGAACTCCCTCCCTAACAGCGCTGTGGGTGCACCTACACCACACGGACTGCAGCGGCTCAAGAAGGCAGCTCACCACCACCTTCTCAAGGGGCAATTAGGGATGGGTAATAAATGCTGATCTAGCCAGCGACTCCCACATCCTGTGAAAGAATAAATATAACCCTCAGTGAAGCACACTTAGACACCCTGTTTACATTAAAGATGGTGTAAAAATACAACTGTTGATCTTGCCGGCCACTTGTTTAACAATCGTCCAATTTGACAATTGTCTCAGGTAAAGTGGGAATTATCTGGTTCAAAAAAGCAGCCCATTAAACATTGACTGGACCTTCCTTCAGAATTGAGCACCATGATAATGATGCAAAGGGGAAAACACTGCAAGTGCTGAAAATCTGAAATTAGAAACAGAAGATGCTAGAAACACAGATCAGACAACACTTAAAGGGAGAGGAACAGAGTTTGCATTTCAGGTCAGTAGTCTTATGTCCGAATCAAATGTCTTCGAATTGAAACATTAAGGAAAGAGTGTGCGTTTTTCTCCAGCATCTGTTGGGACCTCAAGATTTCTTAAAGCACCGTCTACAACCAATGAAATGCTCTCTGCAGTGTAGCCACTTTTGTAAAAAAAAATGGCAGCGGCCAACTTGTGCACAGCAAGATCCCACAAACAGCAGTGCGATAATGACCAGAAAATCGGTTTATAGTGATGTTAATTGAGGGATAAGTATTGGCCCAGGGCACCAGAGAGAACGCCATATACCAATTTTGGAAGCTGAAAGGGAGATGTGTGGGCCCTTCAGTTGTCACAGGGTCTTTTACCTGTGAGGGTGAGCACTCAGTCTAACAACTCATCTGAAATATAGGACCTCTGGAAGTGCAGCACACCCTCAGTGCTGCACAAGTATTACCAGCATGGATTCTATCTTCAACTGTCTGCAGTGGCAAGAGTGCTACTCGAGTCACGGATGAATCTGTGTTTTTCTCTTCCCATGATTGCTTGATCTGCTGAGCGTTTCTATCATTTTCTATTTTTGATTTATCATTTTAATGATTTTTAGCCATATTTAACCTGCCTGATTGTGAAAAGTAATTGGCAGTGAGCAGGGAGCCAGTATGAGTCAAAGCCAACCAGTTGAAGGAGTGCCCAGTCCATTAAATTTGACCACTGACACTTTTGTAGAAGTTTCTGGAACCATGTGGAGGAGGCTTGATGTTTGATCCAATTAAGTTTTGTTGCAGCTTCTCATTCTCCCCACCCCCTCAGTCCCCAAGATGTCTGAGTGAGGGAGTGTGTTATTGTACTCCATCTCACTCAGCTGCGTTTTCCTATCCAGCAAAGTATGTGGTATTCATACCAAATCAAGGAGTTCAAGAGTGGGATCTTACCCCCTCCAATGCGCAAACTCGTTCAACTCTCTTGAGTTTGTTAAAAGCCTGTGATGTGATCAGTTACTCCTGACAAGTAAACAAACTGTCTTCCCTGTAAGACTGTGCTCCAAAAGACTAATAATTCACAGCTGTTTTACAACATCATTGCTCACAGCCACACACGCCACATATTTAGAGATTTCCATTGTGGCTCGTGCTGGCCCTTTCTATTTTTTTATTCTTTCACGGGATGTGGGCGTCGCTGGCTAGGCCAACATTTATTGCCCATCCCTAAATGCCCTAGAGAAGGTGGAGGTGAGCCGCCTTCATGAACCGCTGCAGTGCCTGTGGTGTAGATACACCCACCGTGCCGTTAGGGAGGGAGTTCCAGGAATTTGACCCAGCGACAGTGAAAGTTGTGGGTTCAAGTTCCACACCAGAGACTTGAGCACCTGATCTAGGATGACATTCTCGGTGCAGTATTGAGGGACTGCTGCCCTGTTGGAGGTGCCGTCAATTTCTGCCCTCCCGGGTTACAGTTGCCAACTGTGATTAAATATATTCCTGGGGGTTTTATCACATGACCTGTCCCCATGCTCCAATTAGTCGGCCAACACATCCATCCTTCCTACACCAACTGACAAGCAAAAAGACTCATTACCCAATTGGATGATGCTTGTCTGCCAACCAACCAGCCATTCCCCCACTCCATTTTCAATATTTTTATACCTGGTAAAGAAAAATGTTCAAAGAAAATGACAAAAAAACAATCTTTTTTAACTTCCCAATGAGTTTTCTCCAGAGCTGCAAACAGCAGTGCCCTGGAGATTGATCTTCCACTCCTGGAGACTCCAGACCAATCCTGGAGGGTTGGCAACCCTACCTTAGGTGGACATAAAAGATCCCAGGGCACTATTCCATGGAAGAGCAGGGGAGTTCCCTCCAGTGTCCTGGGACCGATATTTATCCCTCGCCCATTATCGCAGAAGAACGGAGTATAATAAACAGGAATAGGAGTAGGATTTGGCCCCTCGAGCCTGCTCAACCTTTCAACAAGATTAAGCTGATTTTTAACCTCAACTCCACCTGCCCACTCTATCCCCACATCCCTTCATACCCAAAAACCTATTGATCTCTTTCTTGAATTGAATTATCTGCTCGCTATCGTGTTTCTGTTTGTACAATCTTTCTGTGCGCAAATTGGCTGCCATGTTTCCCTACATAACAACAGTAGCTGCACTCCAACAAATGTCTTTCATTGACTTGAAGGTGCTATAAAAATGCGAGTCTTTCATCCAGCACATGACGAGCCGGACAGGCACAGGATTTAATCCTCCATCTGCACTAGGTCGGCTGGTATTCACTGGAATCACAGCGGGGTCACAGCGATTCACCTAAACTCTTCTGGCGGGTGGTAAAAAGGGGGAATGATGATACCGGCAGGCTCAGAATGGTGAGTGACCGTTTGGTGGAGGATACAGAGGGCAGACATTGTGACAACGTCCCAGGCAAGAATCAACAACAGCGGCAAGGAAGTTGTATCAAAAGAAATGACAAATACATCAGTTAAATTAAATAGCGTTGGTGGTAATGTTGAAAAATGCTAGAGGTGGATTGTTATTATCCAAAAATAAAAGACCTTTGGCTGCCTACACAATCAGGAAATTCTAAATATCTCCTCCATTGTCTGCATTTACAATGTCCTCCCGTGAACTCCAACTTACCCTATCATTTCTTGTCTCTCACTGAGTCTGCTTGCACATCCACGCTAACCCCAAAGCCATTCAATTTAATATCCGTCTTCTATTCTGGGAGGCCACCCTATAATGCTCCTCCAGCCACAAAGAACCTGCATTTCAATAGCACCTTTCACCACCTCAGGAGGTCCAAAAGTTCTTTACAGCCAATTTTGTGTTTTTGAAATGTAGTCACTGTTGTAGTGTGGGGAACACGGCAGCCAATTTATACCCAGCAAGTTGCCCCAATCAGCAATGTGATAATGACCAGATAATCTGTTTTAGTGGTTGAGGTATATATATTGGGGAGAACTCCCCTGCTCTTCTTCACACTAGTGCCATGGGGTCTTTTACATCCACTTCAGAGGGCAGGCAGGGCCTTGGTTTAATGTCTCATCTGAAAGATGCACCTCTGACCGTGACATTCCCTCAGTACTGCAGTCAGGCTAGATTATGAACCCATGATATTCTAAGTCAGAGCCCTCAGAGGCTTGGGGATCATGCACATGTGTGGGGAATGAATGGTGCCAGTTAATCAAAAATGCCGGTTAACGGAGAGCTCCATTCATCAACGGAAGACAGCACAATATTTGCAGCATGAACTAATATGCAAGTACTCAGGCCCATGCAAGCTGAAGATGGTAAGAAGCATTTGAAGAAGCTAATGTGAAAGGATATATCGACCTTGGAGGGAGTGCAGCGCAGATTCACCAGAATGTTATTAGGGCTCCGAGGGTTAAATTGTGGCAAGCGATTACATTTATCAGGCTAGCATTCTCTGGAATTTAGAAGGTCAGGGGTGCTTTGATGAAGGTCTTTAGCATTTTTAATGGGGAGGCAGTGGCATTGTGCTATTACCACTAGACTCGCATTCCAGAGACCCGGAGTAATGCTCTGGGAGCTGGGTTCAAATCCCAGCATCCCAGTATGGCCAGTGGTGAAGCTTGAATTCAATAAAAATCTGGACTTATAAGGTCTGATGATGGCTGCAAAACCATTGTCGATTGTTGTAAAAACCCATCTGGTTCACTAATGTCCATTAGGGAAGGAAATATGCCACCCTTACATGGTCTGGCCTCCATATGACTCTAGACCCACAGCAATGTGGCTGACTCTTAAATGCCCTCTGACCAAATGCTGGCCTAGCCAGTGACATCCACATCCCATGAACAAATAATAAAAACAATTTGAAGGAATTGATAGGGTTAATGGAGAGAAAATGTATCCATTGGCTAAGGATTTTTTGGAAAAGGTACATAACCTTCGATCTCATGGAATACAGGGGATGGTGGCGAGTTGGATCCAAAATTGGCTCAGTGACAGGAGGCAAAGGGTAATGGTCGATGGATGTTTCTGTGAATGGAAAACGGTTTCCAGTGGTGTTCCACAGGGCTCAGTGTTGGGGCCCTTGCTGTTTGTTGTATATATTAATGATTCAGTCTTAAATGTGGGAGGCATGATTGGGAATTTTGCAGATGACACAAAAATTGGCCGTGTAGTTGATAGTGAAGGGGATAGCTGTCAACTCCAGAATGATATAATGGTTTGGTTGAGTGAGCAAAGAAGTGGCAAATGGGATTCAATCCAGAAAAGTGTGAGGTAATGCATTTGAGGAGAGCAAACAAAGCAAGGGAACACTCAATAAAAGGGAAGTAATTGAGAGGGGCTGAGGAAGTGAGAGACCTTGGAGTGCATGTCCACAGGTCCTTGAATGTGGCAAAACAGGTGGACAAAGTGGTAAAGAAGGCATATGGAATGCTTTCCTTTATTGGGCAACGTATTGAATACAAAAGCAGGGATGTAATGATGGAACTGTATAAAGCACTGGTTTGGCCACAGCTGGAATTTTGTGTACAGTCCTGGTCACCACATTACAGGAAGGATGTAATTGCTCTGGAGAGAGTGCAGAGGAGATTTACAAGAATGTTGCCAGGGCTTGAAAATTGCAGCTGTGAGGAGAGGTTAGATAGGCTGGGGTTGTTTTCCTTAGAATAGAGGAGACTAAGGGGTGACCTAATTGAGGTGTACAAAATTATGAGGGTTCTAGATGGGGTAGACAGGAAAGGCTTGTTTCCCCTAGCTGAGGGGTCAATTACCAGGGGGCATAGATTTAAGGCAATTGGTCAAAGGATTAGAAGGGGCATGGAGAAAAACTTTTTCACCCAGAGGGTGGTGGGCATCTGGAATTCACTTCCAAAGTTGGAGGTTGAGGCTGAAACGCTCAACTCACTGAAAAGGTACCTGGATCTGCATCTGAAGTGCTGTAACCTGCAAGGCTACAGACTAGGTGCTGGAAAGCGGGATTAAAATGAGCGGCTAGTTTCTTTTTTCTCTTTTTGGCCAGTGCAGATACGATGGGCTGAATGGCCTCTTTCTGCACTGTAAACCTTTCTATGGTTCTACCTGTGCTCTGTTATTTCTATGTTAATAATGCCTTTCCCATCATATATCATCCGATATCCAAAGGACAAGAGAAAATAGGAAATGCAGGAGAAACTTTTTACCCTAAAAGAATGGTGAGTGTTTGGGCCAGATTACTGTCACATTGATGGACCAAGAAAGCTAATGGGTTTGAGCAAGTTCTGGTCAACAAATGGGATTCATTGTTATTAGAAATGCACAATGATGATGTTGGAGCAAGTTGGGCACTTGGCTGCCAAAGCTCTGCACCACTGTGGAGTTTCCTCACCTGCCTGGGTCAGTTCTAGATTCATTGATAGGAAATGGCTGATAGGAACAGTCAATAAATCCATTATTATTGTATCGTGTGGCCATTGGGATGGGTCGAAGGTGAATTAAATGGACCTTGGTCTTTCACTGTCGTGCGGTTTCTATGTTCTCCTGTCTGAAGCTGTTGCTGGTTTGAGTTTGTTTTCTTATAACAAAGGGGAAAAAAATGTCTTTGGAATCTCTTTGACCACATAGTGCAGACCCTGAAATCGAAGAATATTTATAACATTCTGAATAGCTTACCACAGTATCCTGATCATTATCTCACAGTGAGTTCAATTAACCAGTTGACTGGGTACCAACATAAATTTACTTGTTTCAAGGTAGCAGCTGAAATACTTAAATGCTGGCATCAGAAATGCTGCCCAACAGTTTTTTGGATGATCTTGATCTGCAGTCTGAGCAGGCAAGGTGAAAGGGACACCGAAATCTTCTGAATCATGCGAGTTTTGTTTTGTTTTATCATGGTTGCCAAAACTGTGGCCATTTCATCCTCCTCCTCACTGGGGCCACAGCCCTTCCAGCTCATGTAACATGTGGCTAATGCACGCTTTGTCCAACTCGCCATGCCTGCCTCCAGCTTGCGCATGGCTACGAATGAACATTGTGACCGTAACTCTTGGTTGCTATGCAGTGGTCAAGTGCTGATGCTGGTCTCCGTCCAGGCTGGACAGCTCTCACCCTTGACTGTTGACGGAATTCTCCTGGGAGCCTTCTTGACGTGAAACAGTTTGAGGGCGGCGACACGATATTTCTTGGACATGATGTTGTAAAGGATGGGGTTGATGGCGGCACTCAGATAAAAGAGGACGAAAGAGACCAGGCTGCAGTACTGGCTGATCTGGAGCATCTCGAAGGTCCCGGCCTCGGAGGACTTGGTGAAGAGGTAGCGGCCGACGTGAAATGGCAACCAGCACAGCACAAAAGCGAACACAACGACAGCTGCAAGAGAAGGAGGAACAGAGCTTAGTCAGGCATTACAAAGGCTTGACTGTCCTGAAACTGATGCAAATGGCTTCTAGAAACATTGCTTTTTGACGAGTTATACAATATTACAAGGTTAGCAACTGGAAAAGAGAAATGATCAGTTAGGGTAATCTAGTGATCATGGCTTCATTGCTAGTTTAGGCATCTTGCCATTTTCAGATTGATCTTCCCACATTACAACAATGAATGTATTTCAAAAGCACTTCGCTGGCTGTAAACCTGAGGCTGAACCTGATCATTCACAACTATGGCGTCCTGTTTGATCCTGAGCTGAACTTCCAACTCGTATCTTCACCATTACCAAGACTATGTACACCCACCCTTGCCTTGCCTGTCTCCACCACTCCCTCAGCTCGTCTGCTATTGAAACCCTTATCCATGTTCTTGTTATCTCTGAACTCAACTACTCCATCTCCTGGCCAGTCTCCATCCTTCATAAACTTCAGCTCACCCTGACTTGGCAGCTTATATCCTAACTCACACCAAGCTTCATTCACCATTAGCCACCTGTTTTCTCTAACCTGCATTGGATCCCAGCCCTTTAACACCTCAAATCCCTCATTGCCTCACCCCTTTCTATCTCTGTAAACTCCATCATCCCCACAACCCTCTGAGGCCTCTGCACTCCTCCAATTTTGGCCCTTACACATTGTGGGGAAACAGTGGTGCAGTGGACTAGTAATCCAGAGGCCCAAAGCTGGGTTCATGGGTTCAAATCCCACCATGATAGCTGGTAGAATAAAATTCAATTAATAAATCTGAAATTGAAAACTAATCTCAGTAATTGCAGCTATGGAGCTATCATTGATTGTTGTAAAAACCCATCTGGTTCAGCAATGTCCCTTAGGGAAGGAAATCTGCCATCCTTACCTGCTCTGGCCTACATTTGACTCCAGACCCACAGCGATGTGGGTGATTCTTAACTGTGCTCTGAAATGACCCAGCAAGGCACTCAGTTCAAGGGCAAATTTTTTAATTAATTCACGGGATGTGGGCTTCACTGGCTGGGCCAGCATTTATTGCCCATCCCTAGTTGCCCTTGAGAAGGTGGTGGTGAGCTGCCTTCTTGAACCGCTGCAGTCCATGTGGTGTAGGTACACCCACAGTGCTGTTAGGGAGGGAGTTCCAGGATTTTGACCCAGCGACAGTGAAGGGACGGCGATATATTTCCAAGTTGGGATGGTGAGTGGCTTGGAGGGGAGCTTCCAGGTGGTGGTGTTCCCATCTATCTGCTGTCCGTGTCCTTCTAGATGGTAGTGGTCATGGGTTTGAAAGGTGCTGGCTAAGGAGCCTTGGTGAATTCCTGCAGTGCATCTTGTAGATGGTGCACACTGCTGCTACTGTGTGTCGGTGGTGGAGGGAGTGAATGTTTGTGGATGCGGTGCAAATCAAACAGGCTGCGTTGTCCTGGACGGTGTCAAGCTTCCAAAGTGTTGTGCGAGCAACACTCATCCAGGCAAATGCGGAGTATACCATCACACTCCTGACTTGTGCTTTACAGATGGTGGACAGGCTTTGGGGAGTCAGGAGGTGAGTTACTCGTCGCAAGGTTTCTAGCCTCTGACCTGCTCTTGCAGCCACAGTATTTATATGGCTAGTCCAGTTCAGGTTCTGGTCAATGGCAACCCCCAGGATGTTGATAGTGGAGGATTCAGTGATGGTAATGCCATTGAATATCAAGGGGCGATGGTTGGATTCTCTCTTGTTGGAGATGGTCATTGCTTGGCACTTGTGTGGCATGAATGTTACTTGCCACTTGTCAGCCTAAGCCTGGGTATTGTCCAGGTCTTGCTGCATTTGGACATGGACTGCTTCAGTACCTGAGGAGTCACAAATGGTGCTGAACATTGTGCAATCACCAGCGAACATCCCCACTTCTGACCTTATGATGGAAGGAAGGTCATTGATGAAGCAGCTGAAGATGGTTGGGCTGAGGACACTACCCTGAGGAGCTCCTGCAGTGATGTCCTGGAGTTGAGATGATTGACCTCCAACAACCACAACAATCTTCCTTAGAGTTTTCCCCCTGAGCCCCTGAGGGCTCCTTGATGCCACACTCGCTCAAATGTGGCCTTGATGTCAAGGGCTCACCTCACTTCGGGAGTTCAGCTCTTTAGTTCATGTTTGAACCAAGGCTGTAATAAGGTCAGGAGCTGAGTGGCCCTGGCGGAACCCAAACTGGGCATCAGTGAGCAGGCTATTGCTAAGCAAGTGCCATTTGATAGCACTGTTGATGACCCCTTCCGTTAGTTTACTGATGACTGATAATAGACTGATGGGGCGGTAATTGGCCGGGTTGGATTTGTCCTGCTTTTTGTGTACAGGACATACTTGGGCAATTTTCCACATAACCAGGTAGATGCCAGTGTTGTAGCTGTACTGGAACAGCTTGGCTGGAGGGGAGGCAAGTGCTGGAGCACGAGTCTTCAGTACAATTGCCGGAAGATTGTCAGGGCCCATAGCCTTTGCAGTATCCAGTGCCTTTAGCCGTTTCTTGATATCACGTGGAGTGATTCGAATTGGCTGAAGACTGGCATCTGTGATGCTGGTCACCTCTGGAGGAGGCTGAGATGAATCATCCACTCGGCACTTCTGGCTGAAGATTGTAGCAAATGCTTCAGCCTTATCTTTTGCACTGATGTGCTGGGCTCCTCCATCATTGAGGATGAGGATATTTGTGGACCCTCCTCCTCCAGTGAGTTGTTTAATTGTCCACCACCGTTCACGACTGGATGTGGCAGGACTGCAGAGCTTAGATTTGATCCGTTGGTTGTGGTATCGCTTAGCTCTGTCTATCATTCGCTGCTTATGCTGTTTGGCACACATGTAGTCCTGTGTTGTAGCTTCACCAGGTTGACACCTCATTTTTAGGTTTGCCTGGTGCTGCTCCTGACATGCCCTCCTGCACTCTTCATTGAACCAGGGTTGATCCCCTGGCTTGATGGTAATGGTAGAGTGAGGGATATGCTGGGCTCTGAGGTTAGAGAACTGTTTGAGTACAATTCTGCTGCTGCTGATGGCCCACAGCACCTCATCGCTGCCCAGTCTTGAGTTGCTAGATCTGTTCAAAATCTATCCCATTTAGCACGGTGGTAGTGCCACACAACATGATGGAGGGTATCCTCAATGTGAAGGTGGGACTTCATCTCCACAATGACTGTGTGGTGGTCACTCCTACTGATTCTGTCTGTGCAGATGCATCTGCGACAGGCAGGTTGGTGAGGATGGGGTCAATTATGTTTTTCTCTCTTGTTTGTTCCCTCACCACCTGCCGCAGACCCAGTCTAGCAGCTATGTCCTTTAGGACTCGGCCAGCTCGGTCTGTAGTGGTGCTATCGAGCCACTCTTGGTGATGGACATTGAAGTCCCCCACCCAGAGTACATTCTGCGCCCTTCCCACCCTCAGTGCTTCCTCCAAGTGGTGTTCAACATGGAGGAGCACAGATTCATCAGCTGAGGGAGGGCGGTACGTGGTCATCAGCAGGAGGTTTCCTTGCCTGTGTTTGACCTGATGCCATGAGACTTCATGGGATCCGCAGGCTATGTTGAGGACTCCCAGGGCAACTCCCTCCTGACGGTATACCACTGTGCCGCCACCTCTGCTAGGCATGTGATGGTGGTGGGGCAGGACATACCCAAGGATGGTGATGGTGATGTCTGAGACATTATATGTAAGAAATGATTCCGTGAGGATGACTATGTCAGGCTGTTGCTTGACTAGTCTGTGAGACAGCTCTCCCAATTTTGGCACTAGCCCCCAGATGTTAGTAAGGAGGACTTTGCAGGGTTGACAGGGCTGATTTTGCCATGGTTGTTTCCAGTGCCTAGTTAAATAACGAGTGAATTATGGATGGACAACAATTGCTGGCTTTGCCCGTGATGCCCACATCCCATGAAAGAATAAAGAAAAAGAAATTCTAACTCTTTTCCCCCACCATTGACAGCCTTTAGCCATTTGGCTCCTGATCTCTGGAATTCCCTCCATCTTTCCATCTCCAGCTTTCCCTTCAAGATCTTCCCAAAACCTCAGCTTTTTAGCCAAGCTTCTAGTCTCCCTCCTAATATCTTTGTTTGTGTGGTGTTGGTTATTTTTTGGATTGATTACTCCTCTGCAAAGCACCTCAGGACATTTTGTTCTCCTATGTAATGCAAGTTGTTGTTGTGGTAGAAACCCAGAGACCATAGGAAGAGGAGGAAGCCATTCAGCCCCTCTAGCCTGTTCCAGCAGGCCATGGCCACATTTGCCTCATATCCCTCGATACTCTTACCCAACAAAAATCTACCAAACTCAGGCCTTGAAAGCTCCAAATAACCCCCAGGATCCATCAAATTTTAGAGTCATAGACTCATAGAGGTCTTCAGCACAGAAAAAGGCCCTTCGGCCCATCGAGTCTGTGCCAGTCAAACAAGCATCTAACTATTCTAATCCCATTTTCCAGCACTAGGCCCATAGCCTTGTATTCCATGGCATCGCAAGTGCACATCCAAATACTTCTTAAATGTTATGAGGATTTCTGCCTCTACCACCCTTTCAGGCAGTGAGTTCCAGATTCCCATCACCCTCTGGGTGAAAAAATTCTTCCTCACATCCCCTCTAAACCTCCTGCCCCTTACCTTAAATCTATGCCCCCTGGTTATTGATCCCTCTACCAAGGGGAAAAGTTCCTTCCTGTCTACCCTATCTATGCCCCTCATAATTTTATACACCTCAATCATGTCCCCCCTCAATCTCCCCTGCTCCAGGGAAAATAACCTCAGTCTATCCAATCTCTCCTCATAACTAAAACTCTCCAGCCCAGACAACATCCTGGTAAATCTCCTCTGCACTCTCTCTAGTGCAATCACATCCTTCCTATAATGCAGATTCCAGAACTGCACGCAATACTCTAGCTGTGGCCTAACCAGCGTTTTATACAGTTCCAGCATAACCTCCCTGCTCTTATATTCTAGGCCTTGGCTAATAAAGTCAAATATCTCATATGCCTTCTGAACCACCTTATCTACCTGTCCCGCTACCTTAAGGGACCGGTGGACATGCACACCAAGGTCCCTCTGATCCTTGGTACTTCCCAGGGTCCTACCATTCATCGTGTATTCCCATGCCTTGTTTGTCCTGCCCAAGTGCATCACCTCACACTTATCCGGATTAAATTCCATTTGCCACTGATCAGCCCATCTGACCAGCCCGTCTATATCCTCCTGTCATCTAAGGTTATCCTCCTCACTATTTACCACCCCATCAATTTTCGTGTCAACATTCAAGCCTAAATCGTTTATAAAAACCACAAACAGCAAGGGACCCAACAACGATCCCTGTGGAACCCCACTGGACACAGGCATCCAGTCACAAAAACACCCCTCGACCATCACCCTCTGCTTCCTGCCACTCAGCCAATTCTGGATCCAATTTGCCAAATTGCCTTGGATCCCATGGACTCTTACCTTCGTTATCAGTCTCCCATGTGGGGCCTAAAGAAAAGCCTTGCTGAAGTCCAATTAGACTACGTCAAATGCATTGCCCTCATCTACACACCTGGTCACCTCTTTGAAAAATTCAATCAAATTGGTCAGACATGACCTCCCCTTAACAAAACCATGCTGACTGTCCTTGATTAATCCCTGCCTCTCCAAGTGGAATGAGTTCCAGATTTCCCCTGCACTTTGTGTGGAAAAGGTGCCTTTTTGATAACATCCCTGAACGGGCCTAACACTAATTTTAAGGTAATGTCCACACTTATTGAATGGAATGAAGTGAATCATTCTGTTAGAGAGTTGGCACACTGTTGTAAACTTCATCATCCTATGGCTGTCATTGTGTGGAGATTCCCCGTGGCAACAGCGGGAGAAATCAGACAGGGCTGCTCGCAATTGGGTGAGCCTTCAGTTTGTGATTTTCTGCCTCCACCAATGACCACGGGGTGATCCAGAATCTCTAGGCAGAGTTCTCTGCCTGTCGGGCGGGCGGGCCCGACCCAATCTCCGGCGGGCGGGGAGCTGATCCCTGCCGGAGAAGCGGGACCCGCCGCCATTTTACATGGACGGGCCAATTAAGGCCCACCCAGCGTGACATCCGGCGGGAAGCGCTATGCGCTCCCTGTGTGGGCGGGAGGGATTCCCCAAAAGCGAGAGTGCGCTCTTTCACGCATGCGCACGAAAGAGCCACATCTCCCTGAGGCTGCACTTAGCCTCAGGGAGATCACTGACAGTTTGAAAAATAATAAAAATAGAAAAAAAAATTCCCTAACATTTCCCCCTCATGTGACAATGTCACATGAGTTGGGACATGTTCATAAGTTACAATACAACTTTATTAAACTTTTTAAATCCCTACATGAAACCTCATCCCGCCGCTGGATGAGGTTTCATGTTTTCTCTATTTGCCGCCGGGGCTCCTGGCCGACCCGCCAACCTTAAGGTTTAATTGTATAATTGATCCTGTCAATGGCCTCAATTGGCCATTGACAGGTCGGTGGGCCCGCAGCTGACTTTGCTGAGCCCCCGCCTTCCTGAAACTTTAAATGGGGCGGGATGACATCGGGGGTTCCGCCCGACCTCATCCCACGTCATTTTACGTGTCGGCGAGCGGGCCCCACCCCCTGCTCGCCGACGGTAAAATCCTGCCCTCTGACTCTGCCTCGCCGGATGAGCAGCTTCTCTATCCTGCCAGCCTCCCCCCGGAGTTGGGAAGCCTCCGGAATGCTTTTAACTGGTGCAAGGGAGTAAAGACAGCAGCTTACAGGAGAAAACGTTTCAGATTTATTCCAGGATATCTAATGGATTGAAAGGTTCAAGAAAAATACGGTGCTTTTAGGACAAAGTACATACGTGGGCAAAAGTTTTCTGCAATGTAGATCCAAGAATGTTGATGTAATCCCAATAAGATTCATAAATAATGGACAAGGGGCCATGAGTCATGTGTGTAGCTGTGTTATGTACTCCCAACTGCAGGAACCTCCACACCAGTGTCAGAGGTGAACGTTTACCCCATTTACTTCAGTACTTCCCTTTCCCACTCCAAGTGCTTCACAAGGGCACTATCAGACATAATATGACATTGAGCCACATAAGGAAGTGCGAGGAGCAAAAACTCAGTCAAAGGGATAGGTTTTAAGGAGTGTCTTAAAGGTGAGAGAGGTATAGAGATTTGGAGCATTTCAAATTCCAGAGTTTAGGGCCCAGGCAGCTAAAAGCACGACCACCGATGGTGGAGCAATTAGAATCACAAAAGTTGGTTACGGAGGTTACAGAGTTAGGGCGGGACAGGGCCATGGAGGTAGTTCCATCCAATGACTCCCAGTGGAAACTCTATATGGGTTCTGTTTGTGCCTGTGTGTGTGTATGTGTGTGTGTGTATGTGTGAGTGATTGACTGAGAGAGAGAGAGAGAGAGAGAGAGAGAGGATGTGTAAATGTGTTTGGGAATTATATGTGCTTCTGTGTATGTGTCTGTGTGGGAATGTGTATATGTTTGACTGTCAGTTTGTGTGAGTGTGTATGTGACTGTGTAGGAAAGTGTGCCCAAGTTTGTGTGTGTGGCATTCTGCCTGTGAGCCTGCATGTGTGTGTGTGTGTGTATGTGCGTGTGTACATGTGAGTGAGCGGGTGAATGACTGTGTGTGTGCCTGCCTTCATGTGTATTTGTGTTTATATGAGTGTGTGTGTATGCGTGAGTGTGTGTTTGAGTGCAGCTGTCTGTGTGTCTGTGTTTGATTTTGAGTGAGTGTGTATGAGTTTGTGTGTGTATGGGTGTTTGGGAGTGTGTGTATGTGTGTGTGAGCAAGTATATTTGAATATATCTGTGGGTGTGTAAGAGTATCTGTGTGTGAGTGTGAGCAAATATGTTTGAGTACATAGGTGTGTAGGTGTATGGGTGTTTGTGTGTGAGGGTGTCTGCGAGTGTGAGCAAGTATAGAAGTGTGGGTGTGTAGGTGTGTGGGTGTTTGTGAGTGTGTGTGATGTTTGTAAGCATGAGCGAGTGTAGGTGTATGGGTGTGTGGGTGTGTAGGTGTATGGGTGTGTGGGTGTGTAGGTGTATGTGTGTGTGGGTGTGTAGGTGTATGGGTGTGTAGGTGTGTAGGTGTATGTGTGTGTGGGTGTGTAGGTGTATGGGCATGTGGATGTGTAGGTGTATGGGTGTGTGAGTGTGTAGTTGTATGTGTGTGGGTGTGTAGGTGTGTGGGTGTGAGTATGTGTTGCTGTTCGTGAGTGTGTGAGTGTAGGTGTATGGGTGTTTAGGTGTGTGGGTGTTTAGGTGTGTGGGTGTGTGGGTGTGTAGGTGTGTGGGTGTGAGTATGTGTTGCTGTTCGAGTATGAGCGTGTAGGTGTCTAGGTGTGTGGGTGTTTGTGTGTGTTGGTGTTTGTGAATGTCAGCAAGGGTAGGAGTGTGGGTATGTAGGTGTGTGGGCATTTGCGAGTGTGTGTGATGTTTGTGAATGTCAGTGAGTGTAGGCGTACGGGTATGTGGGTGTGTAGGTGTGTGGGTGTGAGTGTGTGTTGGTGCTTGTGAGTGTGAGTGAGTGTGGGTGTGCAGGTGTGAGTGTGTGTTGGTGCTTGTGAGTGTGAGTGAGTGTGGGTGTGTGGGTGTGAGTGTGTGTTGGTGCTTGTGAGTGTGAGTGAGTGTGGGTGTGAGTGTGTGTTGGTGCTTGTGAGTGTGAGTGAGTGTGGGTGTGTAGGTGTGTGAGTGTGTGTTGGTGCTTGTGAGTGTGAGTGAGTGTGGGTGTGCAGGTGTGTGAGTGTGTGTTGGTGCTTGTGACTGTGAGTGAGTGTGGGTGTGCAGGTTTGTGAGTGTGTGTTGGTGCTTGTGAGTGTGAGTGAGTGTGGGCGTGCAGGTGTGTGGGTGTGTGTGTGTTGGTGCTTGTGAGTGTGAGTGAGTGTGGGTGTGCAGGTGTGTGGGTGTGAGTGTGTGTTGGTACTTGTGAGTGTGAGTGAGTGTGGGTGTGCAGGTGTGTGGGTGTGAGTGTGTGTTGGTGCTTGTGAGTGTGAGTGAGTGTGGGTGTGTAGGTGTGTGGGTGTGAGTATGTGTTGGTGCTTGTGAGTGTGAGCGAGTGTGGGTGTGTAGGTGTGTGGGTGTGAGTGTGTGTTGGTGCTTGTGAGTGTGAGTGAGTGTGGGTGTGAGTGTGTGTTGGTGCTTGTGAGTGTGAGTGAGTGTGGGTGTGTAGGTGTGTGGGTGTGAGTGTGTGTTGGTGCTTGTGAGTGTGAGTGAGTGTGGGTGTGTAGGTGTGTGAGTGTGTGTTGGTGCTTGTGAGTGTGACTGAGTGTGGGTGTGAGTATGTGTTGGTGCTTGTGAGTGTGAGTGAGTGTGGGTGTACAGATGTGTTGGTGCTTGTGAGTGTGAGTGAGTGTGGGTGTGAGTGAGTGTGAGTGTGAGTGAGTGTGGGTGTGAGTGAGTGTGAGTGTGAGTGAGTGTGGGTGTGCAGGTGTGTGAGTGTGTGTTGGTGCTTGTGAGCGTGAGTGAGTGTGAGTGTGAGTGAGTGTGAGTGAGTGTGGGTGTGAGTGAGTGTGAGTGTGAGTGAGTGTGGGTGTGAGTGAGTGTGAGTGTGAGTGAGTGTGGGTGTGCAGGTGTGTGGGTGTGAGTGTGTGTTGGTGCTTGTGAATGTGAGTGAGTGTGGGTGTGTAGGTGTGTGAGTGTGAGTGAGTGTGGGTGTGTAGGTGTGTGAGTGTGAGTGAGTATGGGTGTGTAGGAGTGTGAGTGTGAGTGAGTGTGGGTGTGTAGGTGTGTGAGTGTGAGTGAGTGTGGGTGTGTAGGTGTGTGAGTGTGTGAGTGTGGGTGTGTGGGTGTGAGTGTGTGTTGGTGCTTGTGAGTGTGAGTGAGTGTGGGTGTGAGTGTGTGTGGGTGTGCAGGTGTGTGAGTGTGTGTAGGTGTGAGAGTGTGAGTGAGTGTGGGTGTGTAGGTGTGTGGGTGTGAGTGTGTGTTGGTGCTTGTGAGTGTGAGTGTGTGTGGGTGTGCAGGTGTGTGAGTGTGTGTAGGTGTGAGAGTGTGAGTGAGTGTGGGTGTGTAGGTGTGTGGGTGTGAGTGTGTGTTGGTGCTTGTGAGTGTGAGTGAGTGTGGGTGTGCAGGTGTGTGAGTGTGTGTTGGTGCTTGTGAGTGTGAGTGAGTGTGGGTGTGCAGGTGTGTGAGTGTGTGCTGGTGCTTGTGAGTGTGAGTGAGTGTGGGTGTGCAGGTGTGTGAGTGTGTGCTGGTGCTTGTGAGTGTGAGTGAGTGTGGGTGTGCGGGTGTGTGAGTGTGTGCTGGTGCTTGTGAGTGTGAGTGAGTGAGTGAGTGTGGGTGGGCAGGTGTGTAGGTTTTAACTGACTCTAACATCCTCTCACATTAGGAATGGAAGAGTCGCACAAAACACTTCCTACTGCCACAAATCTTTTTGTGTATCTGTTTGTGAAGGTTTGAGGGTAACCTTCTAGCCATTACCTACTTGTGAATTATGTTCATTTGATTTCATTTGCAAGAGAAAATTAGGTTAATTAAAAATCGCTCCACAACTCAGGCCCTGGAAGTTTTATAATTGTACGCTGCCAGAACACAGATGGTGATAAATAGGTTTTCAGTTCTGCATAAACTAGGGCTTAATTAAATTGACTGAACCCGTTACAAGCTGTTGTATATGACAGGGCTAATCCTGATTAAATATCCCCTGCATGGTATAGACTTGATCTGTTAAAAATACTCCAACGTTTGCACTGACTGCCCAATTCATTTGCAAAAAGCGAGAGGCGGCCTGGATGGAGTTTTACTGTTCCTGTTGGTCAGGAAGTGAAGCAGGGGCAATGGGTCCACGCACTTCTCCTGTTTCCCTTTCAGGCTCCTGGACCCTTTCCCCAATCAGTACTAACATGGAACGGGAAGAGATTCCATGGACGGGGAATGTGACAGGTCGCTCCAGAAATTCGACAGATTTCACACTGACAGGAGAAAAGAAGAAAGGAAGGTTTGCATCTTGTAGCGTTTTTCACGACCACCGACACCTCAAGGCCTAGTCATTTTTGTAATGCGGGGAATGTGGTAACCAATTTGTGCACAGCAAGCTCCCGCAAACAACCATGTGATAATGATCAGATCATCTGATTTTTTTTTTTCTGGTGTTGTTTGAGGGATAAATATTGGTCAGGACACTGGGGACAACACCCCTGCTCTTTAAAAGAGTGTTAAGGGATCTTTTACATCCACTTGAGGAGGTGGATGCCTCAGTTTAACACCCCACCTGAAAGACAGCACATCTGACAACGCAGAGGCATTGGTCATAATCTTCCAATCCCCCTTAGATACAGGGGTGGTGCCAGAGCACTGGGGAATTGCAAATGTTACGCCTTTCTTTAAGAAAAAGTGTAAGGAAAAGCCTAGATACTACGGGCCATTCAGTTTAACCATGATGGTGGGGAAACTTTTAAGAACAATAATTTGGGGCAAAATAATCAGTAACTTGGTTAAATGCAAGTTATTTAATGAAAGCCAGCATGGATTTGTTAAAGGCCAATCATGTTTAACTAACCTGCTGGAGTTTTTTTTTTAAGAGCTAACAGAGAGAGTTAGTGAGGGTAACGCTGTTGATGTGGTGTAAGTGGACTTCCAGGAGGCATTTGATGAGGAGCAGCACAACAGACGTGTGAGCAACGTTATAGTCCATGGGATAAAAGGGGCAGGAGCAACATGGATACAAAATTGGCTGAGTGATGGGAAGCTGAGGGGTGGACAGTTGTTTTTCGGACTGCAGGAAGGTTTGCAGTGGAGTTCCCTAGAGGTTGGTGTTAGGACCCCAGCTTTTCCTGGTATATATTAATGTCCTAGACCTTGGTGCCCAGGGCACAATTTCGAAATTTGCGAATGATGCCAAACTTGGAAATATTGTGATCTGTGAGGAGGATAATGTTAACTTCAAAAGGACATGGGCAGGTTGGTGAAATGGATAAACAAGTGGTAGATGAAATTCAATGCAGGGAAGTATGGAGTGACTCATTTTGGTAGGAAGAACACAGAGAGACAACATTAAAGAAATGGCACGACTCTAAAGGGGGTCAGAAGCAGAGGGACCTGGGTGTATATGTGGCAGGTCAAGTTGAAAGAGCAGTTAATAAATCATATGGTATCCTAGACTTTATAAATCGGGGTATAGAATAAAAGAGTAAGGAAGTTATGATAACTCTGTATAAAACACTGACTCGTCCTCAACTGGAATATTGCATCCAGTTCTGGACCCCACACTTTAGGAAGGATGTGAAGGCATTAGAGAGAGTGCAGAAACGAGTCACGAGGATAGTTCCAGGGATGAGAGACCTCAGCTATGAGGATAGATTGGAGATGCTGGGGCTGTTCTCCTTGGAGAGGAGAAGATTGAGAGGAGATTTGATAGGGGTATTCAAAATCATGAGGGGTTTGGACAGAGTGGATAGGGAGAAACTGTTCCCACTGGTGGGAGGATCAAGAACCAGAGAGCACAGATTTAAGGTAATTGGCAAAAGAAGCAACAGCGACATGAGGGAAAATTAAAGCAAAGAATGGTTAGGCTCTGGAATGCGCTGCCTGAGAGTGTGATAGAGGCAGGGTCAATCAAGACTTTCAAGAGGTTATTAGGTTATTATTTGAAGGGAAAAAATTTTCACCATTCCATGGAAAGGCAGGGGAGTGGCACTAAGTGAATTCCTCGAGCAGAGGGCCAGCACAGACATTGGGCAATTTTCCACATAGCCGGGTAGATGCTCATGTTGTAACTGTACTGGAACAGCTTGGCTAGGAGCACGGCAAGTTCTGGAGCACAAGTCTTCAGTACTTTTGCTGGAATATTGTTAGGGCCCATAGCCTTTGCAGTATCCAGTGCCTCCAGCCATTTCTTGATATCACGTAGAGTGAATCGAGTTGGCTGAAGACTGGCATCTGTGATGCTGGGGACCTCCGGAGGAGGCCGAGATGGATCATCCACTTGGCGCCTCTGGCTGAAGATTGTAGCAAGTGCTTTAGCCTTATCTTTTTCACTGATGTGCTGGGATTCCCCATCATTGAGGATGGGGATATTTGTGGAGCCTCACCCTCCAGTGAGTTGTTTAATTGTCCATCACCATTCACGACTGGATGTGGCAGGACTGCAGAGCTTAGATCGGATCCGTTGGCTGTGGGATCGCTTAGCTCTGTCTATCACTTGCTCTTTCTGCTGTTTGGAATGCAAGTAGTCCTGTGTTGTAACTTCACCAGGTCGACAGCTCATTTTTAGGTATGCCTGGTGCTGCTCCTGACATGCCCTCCTGCACTTGAACCAGGGTTGATTCCCTGGCTTGATAGTAATGGTGGAGTGGGGGATATGCTGGGCCATGGGGTTACAGATTGTGGTTGAGTGCAATTCTGTTGCTGCTGATGGCCCACAGCACCTCATGGATGCCCAGTCCTGAGTTGCTAGATCTGTTCAAAATCTATCCCATTTAGCACGCTGGTAGTGCCACACAACACGATGGAGGGTTCCACAATGATTGTGCGGTGGTCACTCCTACTGATACTGTCATGGTGAGGATGAGGGCAAGTATGTTTTTCCCTCTTGTTGGTTCCCTCACCACCTGCTGCAGACCCAGTCTAGCAGCTACGTCATTTAGGACTTGGCTAGTAGTGGTGCTACCGAGCCACTCTTGGTGATGGACATTGAAGTCCCCCACCCAGAGTACATTCTGTGTTCTTGCCACCCTCAGTGCTTCCTTCAACTGATGTTCAACATGGAGGAGGCACTGATTCATCAGCTGAGGGAGGGCGGTACGTGGTAATCAGCAGGAGGTTTCCTTGCCCATGTTTGACCTGATACAATGAGACTTTATGGGGTCCGGAGTCAATGTTGAGGACTCCCAGGGCAACTCCCTCCCAAGTGTATACCACTGTGCCACTACCTCTGCTGGGTCTGTCCTGCTGGTGGAACAGGACATACCCAGGGATGGTGATAGTGGTGTCTGGGGCACTGTCTGTAAGGTATGATTCTGTGAGGATGACAGTGTCAGGCTGTTGCTTGACTAGTTCTCCCAATTTTGGCACTAGCCTCCAGTTATAAGTAAGGAGGACTTTGCAGGGTTGACAGGGCTGAGATTACAGTTGCCGTTTCCGGTGCCTAGATCGATGCCGGGTGGTCCGTCCGGTTTCATTCCTTTTTTGTGACTTTGCCGCAGTTTGATACAACTGAGTGGTTTGCTAGGCCACTCTAGAGGGCATTGAAGAGTCAACAACATTGCTGTGGATCTGGAGTCATGTGTAGGCCAGACCAGATAAGGATGGCAGATTTCCTTCCCTAAAGGGCATTAGTGAACCAGATGGGTTTGTACAACAATCAACAATGGTTTCATGGTCATCATTAGACTTTTAATTCCAGATTTTTATTGAATTCAAATTCCACCATCTGCCCTGGGGAGATTCAAACCCAGGTCCCCCCAGAGAAACCCAGAAATCTATCAATCTCTGCCTTTGAACATACATAATGACTGAACCTTCTGGGGTAGAGAATTCCAAAGATTCACTACCCACTGAGTGAAGATATTCCTCCTCATCTCAGACCTAGATGGCTTGCCCCTTATTTTGAGTCCGTGTCCCCTGGTCCTAGAACCCAACCCCCCCACCCCGCCCAGTCAGGGGAAACATCCTTTCTGCCCAATCAGATCATTATTTTCTAAGTGTGCCCCTATCGCATCCTTTATAATAGATTCTAGCATTTTCCCTACTACTGATGTCAGGCTAACAGGTCTGTAGCTCCCCGTTTACTCCCTCCCTCCTTTCTTAAATAGTGGGGTGACATTTGCTGCCTTCCAATCTGCAGGAACCATTCCAGAATCTATAGAATTTTGGAAAATGGCCACCAGTGCATCCACTATCTCTACAGCTGCCCCTTTCAATGCTCTGGGAGGTAGATCATCAGGTCCAAGAGGTTTATCTGCTTTCAGTCCCATTCATTTCTCCAGTGCTACTTTTTTGTTAATACTAATTGTCATGAAGCTATTAATGTATGTAATATTATTGGAAAATATTTTTCTTTTAAAATAGAGGTTTAGTCTGTGGGTGTGTCTTAATTGGATTAAAACCAACTAGATTGGTTGCTTTGATATGTATTAGTTTTGATATGTGAGGGAGGTGGAGTGTTTATGCATTTTCTGAATAGAGCATTCAAGAAGTGGGGTGAGAACTGACACCTCTCTAGCAGCTACCAAGCCATATGTTTATATTACTAATAAAATTGGTGCTATGAAAGGGGTTTTATTGTTCGAAGAGGCTGGTGATACAATGAGAATTTTCTTTCAATGGGTGACGGTAGTTATAACTTAAGCAGTTTTCGGGTGTGCAGAGCTGAGGCAATGTGAGATCAAAAGGCTTTCAACTGTCTCCACAGGAACCAAAGGGAAAAGAACCTTGTTTTGAATTCATAAAGTGAAAATGCTTTGCCTGGTGTCTGGTTAAGTCTACGAGTTGCTTTAATGGAGATTAATTTGGGAATTTGTTAAAAGTTATGAGAGTATTAATTTGTAGCTATTTTTATATATATTTTAACCTGTGTAAATTAATAAAATGTTTCATTTAGTTTCATGTAAAACCTCGAGAACTGGTGGTCTGATTCCTGAATTTAGAGTCACATCTCAAACATAACACTTAAAATGATTGGTTATGAAAGTTGTTTAAAGTTTCCCTCTGGGATTTTTAAATAACTCAGCTTTACCAACTTAATCAGTCATAAGACTAATTTCACTTGGTCATGTGGAACTTGAGTATCACTGAAAAGTGAGAGGTTGTCGAAGCTTTTCATTTCGCACTCATCAGGACAGATTCACAAGAATACCGATTCTAAAGGGAACAACAATTTATCCTTGTTAGGGAACAGAGATAGTCTAAATAAGCTATATTTGTATTTGGGTGTCAGGAATAAGGTATATCTTTAAGTTTAAGTTTAATTTATATTTTTTCTATTTGGATTAAAAGATGAAACCTGGGATCTGGTTTCATTTCTGAGTGGAGACAGCAGGTCTAAAGCTCTGTTTGTATACCTGCATCTCTAATGAGTTTTATGACTCCTGAAGAGAGTAGACAAACGAAAGAGAAATCAGTTTGAGTTCAGTTGAAAAACAGCTGCCAGGGAGAGACTGGGGCAGAGGAGCAGATAACAAGTCTCAAATTGAAGTTGAAGCCAGGACTTCAGAGAGACTGGACACTGGGAGAGGGAACTGCAGAGTGAGAGCAGATTTCTCCAAAGGAACTGTAAGGTCCTTAGGCCAAGAAGTGAGACAGAAAGATGAGAAAGTCCCAAGACCTTCTAGTCAAAGGAAGGGCAGGAGCCTGGAAAAGTGAAGTTAAGAGTGAGAAGCAGAGGAAGGCTCCAAGCTTCAAGCTTAAATGAAGAAAAGCTGCAGGAAGCAGATTTAAAGCGATAGCAAGAAGGTCCAAAGAGACAACTGGAGATCTACAACTCTCTGCTGTGAGCACGTGAAGCAATGGTGGTTGAGTCAGTGAGAGAGAGAGTGTGGAAGAAAGCTTGAATGTATGTGATGACCCAGGGGAGAGGAACACCGCAAGGTGACTTTGAAACCCTGGAAGTGGACCCTTGTGGAAGGCGTCTAAGAGAAAGCGTCAGTTTGGGAGACAAATCCAAAGCAAGTTCTTGTAGAATGGAGATTGGAAACCCTCGTGTGAAAGATGGAGCTCAGTGAGACTGGTTGGTTCACAGTGTGACAAACGTCTGGGGGGAGTTGAGGAGAGAATCATAGCATTTGTTTTGGGTGGTATCACGCGATGATGTCAGCGAGCGTGCCAATGTCAATGCACAGTCGCGTGACAGCTCGGTCGGTGGGCATGCGTTGGAGCCGACAGCGCACCCGCTGACAATTAAATGGCCTATTAAGGCCATTAAGTTATCAATTGTGCTGAATTTTTCACTGCCTGTTCAATCTAATGGTTGATGGGCAGGCAGACGAAAAGGCCAAGCGGCCTTTGCATTTTTTTTGGAAACCTCATCCACGGGCAGGGTGAGGTTTCCAAAATCAAATAAAAATGAAATAAAAACTTTAGTTTTTAATTAAAAACATGTCCCTGCTCATGTGACAGAGTCATATGAGGGGACATGTTTCATTAAATTTTTCTGTTCTTCAATAATTTTTTCAGCATATTCATCATCTCCCTGAGGCAGCTCCATGCTTCAGAGAGATTATTCAGTGCTCTTTCATGTGTGTGTGTGAAGTTCGCGCTAGGTCTGCTCACCTTCCTCCCCCCACCACCCCCCCCCCTCCACCACCCACACAGACTGCGCTCAGCACTGCTGCTCTGCGTATCATGCTGGGTGGGCCTTAATTGGCCCACAAGAATGAAATTGCAGTGCGCTGTTGATTGCAGGTGGTGGTCAGCTCCCCGACCATCCCCACCCCACCCCCACCACTCCTGCACGCCAAGGGCAAAGTTCTGCCCTCGGTTTCAGAGTGTGGTGTGTCTGACCAAAGGTCGCCTAATGGTTTACATGGACTGTGTATTTACTGTGAACATTAGAGTATAAGATAGCTTTTGTAACTTGTGTTATCCTTACAAATCTGTATACAGCTGTAAAGGTATGGTTGTGGGCAAAGGAGTATTGTAATATAGTTCATCTTTTCTCGTTTAATAAACGTTTTATTCTTTTGTTAAAAGTTCATCAGCTGACTCCTGTGACTCTGCTCAGTAGCCACTCTCCACATGTCTAAACAAACAAAAATAAAAGTTAGGATCTATCAAGCCGGGTTCCAACCTGGAATCAGGCTTGTCCAGTAGTAACATCAGCTGGGATTGTAACATACTGCATGAGAAGAGAGTGCTGATTGGCTAGCAAGTAGACTCTGATTGGTAGAGGCGTTGCCATGGCGAATACACCAGGGAATGGCTGTTCCCCCAAGCTTTTCTTTAGTTGAAAAAGGCACAATGTGTGGACTTGCTCTTTCTGTCTGCAAAGGATGGGCGAGTGTGAATATATGTAGCTTCCGTCACGCGTAAGTGAGTCACATTGTGAGCCCGGACTGATAATCTTGAATTGATCATCAGTGTAATTCTTAGCAGAATCAGGGCCCTTTAGCAAGTGTTGTCCTATTGTGGAATCACATCTAAAGTTGGAAACTTTGCAAGCATGGGCTGCTTTTACGAACAGCCAAAGGGACGCGATGTTTGACACAATCCAAACATTCCAACAACTGGTGGATCGTATCAAACAAGACATCCCTTCGGCTGGTGGCAGCAGGCTGCACTCAACCAGCGCGCAAAACCCAGAACATAGTGCCCAACATGAGATGTGATTCCGCGAATGGACAGCACTTGTTAAATGATCTTGATTTGCTAAGAATTACACTAGCAATCAAAAGATTTTCAGTTGGGCTCATAGCATGGTTCACTTACCTGTGCTGGAGGCTACATATATTCACACGCAGAGCCCTGTCCTTAGCAAACAGGAAGCCCACTGACTGCAGTTTTGCCCTGGTTCCTTGATGCCACACTCGGTCCTCATTGTTGACTGTCCCTTGATTCAAGGATGACATCCACTCAGGGCCGTGAGCTTCTGCTTTGGGTCCCCATTTGACTGAACAGGTTGATTCTTGACCTGCAGATTTTTAGGCACATGGGACAGGATGGCCCATGAGGCAGTGGGATTAGGAGTGCAGGATTTGCTTCCTTTTCTTTCCTTCTCTGCTGCCGCTCTGCCTCATCATTAAGACGTTGTGACTCAAAGTATGATGCAGTTTGATGGACAAGTTGTCAGCGCTCTGAGCGACTGGTAGCAAGCTCCTCCCAGTCATTAATGTCAATGCTGCTGTGCTTCCAGGAGAGCCTCAGTGTGCCTTTGAATCATTTTCTTTGTTCTCCCCTGGAACATTTGCCGTTTGAGAGATGTGAAAGCAGGATCTGGTGACAGAGATGGTTTTTGGCCATCCAGACACAACATCCAGTTCCTCAAAGTTGATTTTGCAGGAGTTTTGGTCAAATGCTGCCTTGGTGTCAAGGGCAGTCACTCTCACCTCTGCTCTTAAGTTCAGCTCTTTTGTCCATGTTTGAACCAAGGCTGTAATGGGGTCAGTAGCTGAGTGGCCCTGAGTGTCAGTGAGTAGGTTATTGCTAAGTAAGTGCTGCTTGATAGCAGTGCTGATGACCCCTTTCATCACTGTACTGATGATCAAGAGTAGGCTGATGGGGCGGTAATTGGCCGGGTTGGCTTTATCCTGCTTTTTGTGTACAGGACATACTTGGGCAATTTTCCACATTGCTGGGTAGATGCCAGTGTTGAAGCCGAACTGGAACAGCTTGGCTAAAGGTGCAGATATCTTTGGCACACAAGTCTTCAGCACTATTGCCGGAATATTGTCAGGGCCCATAGCCTTTACAGTATCCAGTGCCTTCAGCCATTTCTTGATGTCACGTGGAGTGAATCGAATTGGCTGAAGACTGGCATCTGGGATGCTGTGGATCTCCGGAGGAGGCTGAGATGAATCATCCACTTGGCACTTCTGGCTGAAGATTGTTGTGAGTGCTTCAGCCTTGTCATTTGCGCTGATGTGCTGGGCTCCCCCATCATTGAGGATGGGGATATTTGTGGAGTCTCCTCCTCCTCCAGTTAGTTGTTTAATTGTTCACCACCATGCATTTTAAAAGAGAGATCCAATTAGTCCCACTGCCCTGCCTTTTCCCCATAGCCCTGACAAATTTTCTAATTAATTATCCAATTCCCTTTTGAAAGTTATTTTGAGTCCATCCCCTTTTGAGGCAGTGCTTTCCAGATTTCAGCTTTGTCCCTAAGCTCTGGAATTCTCTCACTAACCCTCCCAGCTTCTCCCTCCTTCTTCCAAGCTTGTGGCCACCTGCCCTATTACCTCCCTATCTGACTCCGTGATAGGAATTTTGCATTATAAACCTCCTGTGAAGCATCTTGGGACATTTTGTTATGTGAAAGGCACTATTATAAATACAAGTTGTTGTTGTGGATCTTCCCATTGGTCAAGGCCAGGATCCCAACATCCCAATTGAATACAAAAAGACAGAGAAAATGTCTGTGTGCAAAGAGCTAGCTGAGTGTGAGATCAATGTTAAATTGATAATGGTTTAAAGAAGAATATAAAAAGCCTGGAGAGAAAGAAGGAATATGAGATTAGCTTGGAGAAAGCAGGGAAATGAAACTTTGTGAATGAGCTTACGTGCGACAGAGGAAAGGAGGGCCGAATGACCTCTGCTTTTAACATTTATTTTTCAATGTGCCTATATCTTTAGCGAAAGTGAACTCTTACTCCAGGCAAGGCTGAGGACCAACGCTATTTCCAGTTGTGTACAATGGGGTTTTTCTCCTCCTGGTTTAGGAATATAGGAACAGAAGGAAGCCATTCGGCTGACCATGTCTGTGCCAGATGTGGCCTGGGTCAGGGTTGAAATACAACCATATTTTCACAAGTGGCCGCACAAGTGGTTGAGCTGGTTCCAATTAGAAAACAGAGAAAAAAATGTTCTGAATAATCCCTCCCAATAACTTAATGAATTCACTGAGTGAAAATAAATGTGGAGCAAAAGGCAGGGAAATGGAGTTGAGGTTCAGATGAGCCAGGATCCAATTGAATGATAGGCTAGGCTGGAGGGGCCTCCCCCCATTCCCATTGTCTTATGAGACGCACAGACCAGGTGGGTTCTGCATTTGTATGGAGATGGAACAGCTGTAATAGGCCCATATTTAGCCTCCCAGATCAGAATCAGGGTCAGCTGTAATTCCATATTCCTGGTCTCTGTGAAACGACGAGTGCGTTTAACCTGTGACCTTCACTGAATGAGCTTGTTGGAAAAGACAATCACCTTTGTGAATCCTCATTAAGCTTTTCCCTTTTCAACAACTGTGTCCCTCTTTGAAGAATCCTCTGACAGCTCAATTATTGGATTAGACTAAAATCCTCGATACTTTAACTGCAAATACCAAAGGGGAAGACTTAGCTAAAAGGTCAGTGTGCCTTTCACTTCAGTCTGCCTTTTGCTTGTATGCATGCAGAGACTATTAGTTATTTAACTTAACTATCAAAGTATAAATGTCAAAGAAACCTTGTTTTTTTTTAGGCTTAATTCTTTCTCAATTTTCTCTACTGACTGCAAGTAGTTTTTTGGTAGATTTTAATTACATTTTTGGGGGGGGGGCAGTGATAAAGATTTATTCTTAATTAATTTCAAACATTTTTAGTTCCTTTTGCTTGTCAAGTTTCTTCCCTCTTTTCTTTACAACACAAATACTTATCGTTCTCCAATTCCCCACACAAGCATTTATTATTCACGTCCGAGCATTCAATTATAAGTGCGTTGAATAAAGCAACACGTCTCAATGCGGTCCACAGCCCAGCCCCTGCTTGCAGTCCGATAGCGGAGGGTGGCCATCGGATGGTGATCACAAATGGAACCCTATCCGATTTACCCTTCCTTAACCTGGGGAATGGCCTCCCATCTCAGTACAAAGAAAAAGGTGGGACCCGCCTGGTCTCCTAAAAATATAGGAACAGGGGGAGGCCATTCAACCCCCTGCAGCCTGGTCTATCATTCAATTAGATCCTGGCTCATCTGAATCTCAACTCCATTCACCTACCTTTGATCCACATTCCTTTGCGCTCAGTGAATTAATTAAGTTATTGGGAGAGATTATTTTTGTTTCTGTTTTGTAATTGGATTTAACTCAAACATGTGCGTAGCCACTTATGAGAAAGTCAGGTGTAGCTTGACTCTAACCCAGGCAACTTCCAGCGCAGACACGATGGGCTGAATGGCCTCATTCCACTTCTATCTCCCTAAACCTGGAGAAGGAGAAAAACTCCTCTGGTGAATTTCCAGTGAAGGACAGATTTCCAGGTTTGTAATCCCTGGAATTTAAAAGGTTAAGGGGTGATTTTATCAACATTTCCAAGGTATTAAGGGGACCATATGCGGGTAAATCGATATTGTTTCCATTGGTTGTTCCAGGGCATTATGGCCTGGGGTTTCATCCTTGAGGCAGGTTGTGGGAGCAGGAAGATTCCTGGCTTGGCCCGCCCATCTTGGGAGAAAGTGCCCACCAAGGCAGGATCTTCATTGCTGAGGGTGAATGCAGGCTGGAGTTAGGCCAGCTGACCCGGGAAGGAGTTTGGAGGCAGCCACAGGGGTTTCCAGGTGTGGAGGCAGACTGTCACATGCGACATTTTCCCAGTTAAAATCAAAACACAAACGCCCTCCAGCCCTTACTCTTCACATCCCCTTCACCCTCCAAATACTCCCCATGCCCCATACATGCCACCTCTTGACCCCCACCAACACCCCGTGGCCCCTCATGTCCCCTATTCCAAGTTCTTCCCTTCCACACACCTCCTGTGGCCCCTCATGCCTCTATGCCAAGCTATTACACTTCCATGCCCATTGACCCACCATGCACTGTCTAGAACCGATGAACGCTATAGTGTATAGTGGCATATATATAAAAGAAAGCTTTTTAAAAAGTAATTCATTCATACCGTTCTCCTATGTTGAAAGAAAGTCATTTCACTGCTAGCTAATAAAAGTGTCAATCATCCAGGCCCTTTAAAGTAACAAAATTCACAAACCCTTGAAACCACTTAACGTTGTGTAAAGAAGCATTGTGAAATTGACAGCAGAGAACCTGAACTGTCAATCAAGCAATGTTTTCTCTGTGGCACAGGAGTTTTAATGCTTTAATGGTTGTGTGGGCTCTCAGCCAAGCATAAATGATGAGGTGTATGCAGCTCCAACAACACTCAAGAAGCTCGATATCATCCAGGACAAAGCTGCCCGCTTGATTGGCACCCCATCTACCACCTTCAACATTCACTCCCTCCACCAGGGATGCACAGTGGTAGCAGTGTGTACCATCTACAAGATGCACTGCAGAAACCCATCAAGGGTCCTTTGACATCTCTTCCAAAGCCACGACTGCTGCCATCTAGAAGGACAAGGGCAGCAGATGCATGGGAACACCACCACCTGCAAGTTCCCCTCCAAGCCACACGCCATCCTGACTTGGAAATATATCACCGTTCCTTCACTGTCGCTGGGTCAAAATCCTGGAACAGCATTGGGTGGGCCTACACCACATGGACCGCAGTGCTTCAAGAAGGAGGCTCACCACCACCTTCTCAAGGGCAATTAGGGATGGGCAATAAATGCTGACATAGCCAGCAATGCCCACATCCCATGAATGAAAAAATAAAAAGAAAATTGAACACCTCTATTAAATCTCCCCTTAACCTTTGCTGCTCTATGGAGAACAATCCTAGCTTCTCTTGTCTCTCCATGTAACTGAAGTCACTCATTTCTGGGCCATTTTAATAAAAACTCTTCTGCATCCTCTTAAGGGCATTAATATTGCTTCTAAAATGTGATGCTCAGAATTGGACAGTGTTCCAGCTGAGCTTTAACCAATGATTAATAAAGGTTTATTTGACACCTCTCATCCACTCAGTAAAATCCACTCATCAGCATATGTTCACTGGAACCTGTGTTGAACTTTGGAATTACATTACCCAAAAAGACTCTGATACTGGGCATTCAGAAGGGATGTATTGTGCTTGGAGGAGGCACAGCACAGATTCACCAGAATGATATTATGACTTAAAGCAGGGCTTCCCAAACATGGCCTGTAGTGGGGTCACTAGACAAGATTTTTGGAGTCACAAACTCAGAGTCAGCAATGGCTGCCGTGGAGCTCCAACTGATTTCTGACATCTGTGAGGCCCCTTTAAACCCTTGTGTTGTGTTGTTGGTGGGCGTGGCCTCATAGGCCTCTCTCTGTGGCCCAATCACTGCTGCAAAAAGAACCTGTAAAAAGGTAAGTGTTCATTTTTATTGTAGAAATCCTGCCTTTTCATCAGTTCACCCCCACGCTCCCCCTACACAACACCTGAAGCCTACTCACCTCAACCACTCTCCTCCCCCACAGCTCAACAACTCTCAGGTCCCCCAAATTTTCACTCTGGGGTCACACAAAGTCTAAGGCACTAAAATGGAGTCACATCGGGAAATTTTTGGGAAACATTGACTTAAAGGGTTGAATTCAGAGGGCTGGTTGCATAGACTCGGCTTGTATTTGCTTGAGTTAAGAAGGTTGAGAGGTAATCTAATTGAAGTATTTAAAATGATAAGGAAACCCAATAGATACTGAAAAGCTATTTCCTCTGGTGGAGGAGTGCAAGACAAGGCAGCAGCATCTGAAATTTGCACCTAAGCCATTTAAGAGTGAAATCAGGAAGCACTTTCTCGCTCGGAGAGTTCTGGAAATTGGAACTCCCTGCCCCAAAAGTCCGCAGATGCTGGTAGTCAATTGAAATGTCGGCGGAGACGACCAAGGGATGTGAAGCAAAGTTGAGTAAATAGAGTTGAGGTACGGATCATAGCACCACGGAATTGTATCCTTTATTTTCTATTGCCTCTCCTAGTTCTTTCTACCAACAGGTATCCCTTCCCACATCTCTCCATTAAATTTCACCAGCCATTCAACCAGCCTGTCTAATGTCCTCTTGAAGACTATCACTACCTCTTCATTGTTCACAATACTTCCAAGTTATATGTCATCCGCAAATTCTGTGCCCTGTACACCCAAGTCAAGGACATAACATAGACCAAGAAAAGCAGTGGTTCTGGTACCGACCCCTGGGGAACCCCACTATTTATCTTCCTCTAATACAAAAACAAACAACCGTTCACCACTATTTTCTTGTCTTCTGTCACTCAGCCAACTTCATATCCATATTTCCACTGCTCCTTCTATTTTGGCATCAACTTCGCAGACGAGTCTGTTATGTAACATTTTATCACACACCTTTTGGAAGCCCATGTGCACCCACATCAATCACATGACCCTCATCAACCATCTCTGTTACCTGATCAAAAAAATTCAATCATCATGATTTGCCCTTAACAAATTTGTGATTGTTTTCCTTAATTACTCAAGTGACTGTTAATCTTGTGTTGAATTCCCATTTCTTAAAGCTTTACCAACACCTAGTTTAAACTGACTGGCCTGCAGTTACTGGGTTTATCCTTACACACTTTGTTAAACCAGGCTGTAACATTTGCCATTCTCCCATCTTCTGGCAACATCCCATTAGATAGATACATGGATGGGAGAGGTCTGGAGGGTTATGGACGAGGTGCAGGTCAATGGGACTAGCAGAATAATAATAATAATACTAGAAGGGCCGAATGGCCTGTTTTCTGTGCTGTAATGTTCTATGGTTCTATGGTTCTATCCCTGTATCCAGGGTGAATTGGGAAATTATGGCCAGTGTCTCCATAATTTCCTCCCTCACTCCCTTCAGCATCCCTGGATGCGTCTCATCCAGTCCTGGTGAGTTATCCACTTTGAGTACAGCCAGCCTTTACAATACCTCCTCCTCATTATTAACGTTTAGTCTTTCCAATTTCTCAATTACTTCCTTTTTCACTATGACTTTAGCAGCATCTTCTTCCTTGGTGAAGACAGATAGTAAGTATTCATTTAATACCGTAGCCATACCCTCTGCCTCGACGCATAAATCTCCTTTTTGGTCAGTAATCTGCCCCATGCCTCCTTTTGCCACCCTTTTACTATTTAAATGCATTTGAAAAGACTTAGATTGCCTTTGGTGTTAACTGCCAGTCTCCACTCATGCTCTTTCTTTGCTGCTCTTCTTTCCTTTTCCACTTCACCTCTGAACCTTCTATATTCGACCTGTTTTTCACTTGCATTTTCAACCTGACATCTGTTATGCAGCCCCATGGCAGTCCCACGGAGAGAGGTGAGCGGTGCTGAGGTGGGCTTGTGAATGCTGGGCCACCTCAACATGGAGGCTCCCTTGGTAGAATGGATGAATTAAAGAGGCCTTAAGCCAGTAGGGTCATCTGGATGGAGAGAAAATCCCTCAGCTGGCTTATTAACAGACAGGGCTGCAGTCGTTTATTCCCGTGGCCCTGTGGGGCATGGACCCTCCAGCTTTGATAGCCATCCATCTTGCTATTGGAATTGAGGGGGGGATGGGGGGGTTCTTCGATGTCGGTAAAATAACAGCACTGTTGTAATAGGGCTCCTAAGTGGGACTTTCTTTGACGCCCATCTCCATCCACCTCTGGGAAAGTCCCCCATGGACAGGAATGTGCCAATGAACTGTCCCAACATGGCTGCCCCCTATTTTCCCAATGCTAATTGCCTTGAATCTCTATCCATGGAGCTGGGAAAATCCAACACTTTGTGTCCTCCTCGCAACTTACTTTCCCTCCTAGCTTTGTATCGTCAGCAAATGTTGAAACATTACACGCTAGATCCCTTGATCTAAGTCATTAATATAGCTTGCAAATAGCTGAGGACCCAACACTGATCCTTGCGACGCCCCATTAGTAACAGCCACCCAACCTGAAAATGACCCATTTATTGCTATCCTCTGTTTTCTAACCTTTAACCAATTCTCTATCCATGTTAATATATTGCCCCCAACCCATAAAGCCTTATCTTTGAGATGATGGGCTGAATGGCCTCGTTCTGTGCTGTGGATTTCTATGACTCGGTTTCACTGGGTTTCAATAAGTGGCCTGGGAATAGAAGTTGAAGCAGACGGTCTAAATTGGATCAAGAGACAGTCAAGCGGATCTTCTGGACACATGTGGTCCATCAGAAAAGGATCAAGTTCCCCATTGAAACAAATGACCCATTCATACTTATTAAATCAGAAGCTGCATCAATCATTTAGTGAATATTGTTAATGCCATTATCATTAAAAAGTGATTCTCCTGCACCAATCTACAGAACATTCTATTTATTTGGTATATGAAGAGGCCAATGGCAATGCAAGAATGTGTGTATCAACTTTCTCACACTCAGGCCTTCATTAGTGAGATGTGAGCATCACTGTCAAAGCTGGCGTTTGTTCCCTATCCATAACTGCCCCGAGAAGTTGATGGTATCATTCTACCTTACACATTCTCTACTGGCCCTTGCTTGAGTAGATGGTTGAAGGGTTGAGCGGCACAGGGAGAATCTGATAGATACTGAGTAGTTTCGATTGTAGAAAATACTATTGCCAGTTTGAATGGACGAACATTATTGACCCGGATTTTCTGATCAGCAGTGAAATGATGGCGCTGAGTATTGGCCGCAAGGAAAACTGTCTACTAATATCCAGTGATCTCTGGGACATGGATTTCGCCTTTCCTGACATTCATTTAGTTCCAGTATCAGCAACAGTGGTGTCATCAAGCAAGCTAATCAGCCAATCGTATTGAAGAATTCTCACAGGCAGCAAACCAGAAAATATGAAGTACCGATTAATCCTTTGCCTTTGCTAGAAAATTACTGAACCCCACCTTCCATTGCCACTATCTCTTGCCACAACCACACAAAAGTAAATGTGTGATAGAATTAAGGAGAAAAGACACCATTCTGCAAATAAGATATCAGATGAACAGGCTACAAGACAGCCCAATCCCTACTTTATAAAATGTATAAATAGTACGTAAATGATTGAGAATTTAATGAATTCAACCTGTCAGCATATGACTTATGGACTTTAATGCAAAATACAGGGTGCAGTAAGACCTTTCATTTTTATTCTGTAACTTAAGGAGACCTACATTTTGTGATTATTTGTATCCTGAAATGTGCACAATTATGAAATCATTTTATTATTTTACACTTTAGTTTTAGTGTAATGATTGTCTATAACTACGTTATGAATTATGATTACTTGTATCGTCATCACAATTCAGCACCTGCCATCATAATGATTATTCGATAAACTGATTATCCTTCAATCATTTCAGAGGGCAAAATAAAGGCTGGGATGTAAACCGGGATTAAGATAGAAGCTGTAATACAATAACAAACCCTAAAAATCTATGGAATTTAAAAAATCATACTGGGAGAAATTTGAAAGGGTTTTACAGTGAGACCAACGGCGTAAAAGTTGGAGCTTCACATCAACTCAAGTGATGTCTAAGATTTCTGTCTGTGAGGATATCACTGGTACATCCTGGAGCAGGGAGATCTGGTTTCCCATATTGAACTGTGCACATGTAGATGCCAGAAATTACTGTCAGTTTCACAGGGTAATGGCCGGAAACGGCGACAGTTTCGCCATCATTACAGCCACAAAATCCGGGCCATAAATTAGCATGATATCTCTTTGCACACTACAACAGCACAATAAGTAATGCATTTACTGCCACAAACCATTGTTCAACTAGAGAAAAGAGAGGGTTTCTCGAGCGTCTTTAACAACCGCAGGATGACTCAATGTGCTTTACAGCCAATGAAGTACTTTTTGACGTGTAGTCATTGTTGTAGCATAGGAAACATAGTAGCCAATTTGTGCACAGAAAGCTCCCACAAAGCTACCTTAATGATGGTGTTTGAGGTATAAATATTGACCAGGACACCAAGGGTAACTACCTTACTCTTCCCTAAATAATGCCATGGGATCTTTTATATTAGGACTGTCCTGTTGACAGTGCAGCACAACCTCAGTGCCATCCCTCCAACAGTGCAGCACTCCCTTAGCACTGTCCCTCCGACAGTGCAGTGTTCCCTCAGTACTGACCCTCTGACAGTGCAGCACTCCTTCAGTACTGACCCTCTGACATTGCAGCACTCTCTCAGTACTGTCCCTCTAACAGTGCAGCACTCCCTCAGTACTGTCCCTCTAACAGTGCAACACTCTCTCAGCACAGACCCACTAACAGTGTAGCACTCCCTCAGTACAGACCCTCTGACAGTGCAGCACTTCTAACAGGGCAGTGCTCCCTCAGTACTGTCCCTCCAACAGTGCGGCGCTCCCTCAATACTAACTCTCGAACAGTGCAGCACTCCCTCAGTACTGACCCTCTGACAGTGCAGCACTATCTCAGTACTATCCCTCTAACAGCGCATATTCCCTTGGTACTAACTCTCCGACAGTGCAGCACTCTCTCACTATTGCCCCGCTGACAGTGCAGCATTCCCTTAGTACTGCCCTACTGATAGTGCAGTGCTCCCTCAGTACTGACACACTGAGAGTGCAGCATCTTCTATATATTATGACTATGGTTTCTGTGCTAATTGTTATTATTTTAAAGGAGATGAGCTCTTTGTCTATAATAATACTGTCCCAGAGATCAAACATGTATCATTTACTCCCTCACCTGTGCAGCATGGCTGCAATGAGTACTATCTACAAGATGCACAACAGCAAGTCTCCATGAAGGATTCTTCCAAACCCGTGACCTCTACCCTTAGAAGGACAAGGGCAGCAGGTATTGGGAACACCACCACCTGGAAGTTTCCCTCCAAGCCACTCACCATCCTGACTTGGAAAGATATCGCTGTTCCTTCACTGTCGCTGGGTCAAAATCCTGGAACTCCCTTCCTAACAGCACTGTGAGTGTACCTACACCTCATGGACTGCAGCAGTTCAAGAGGGCAGCTCACCACCACCTTCTCAAAGACAACTAGGATGGGCAATAAATGCTGGCCCAGCCAGCGAAGCCCACATCCCGCAAATGAATAAAAAAAAAACTTCAGGACAAATGCAAGAATACCAAATTTCAAAGAGAACAACAGTGCATCCTGCATAAGATAAAGGTTGCTGATTGGTTGGCACATGGACTCGGACTGTTTGAGGTGTTGCCATAGGGAATGCACCAGGGAACAGCTGTTCCTCCAAGCTTTTGTTTAATTGAAAAAGGTGCAATGCCTGGACACGTTCTTTCTGTTTGCAGAGGACAGGGCCCTGCGTATGAATATATGCTTCTTCTAGAAAACGTAAGTGAGCTACATTACGAGCCCGACTTATAATCTTAAATTGGTTAAACTCAGAAGCTGTGGCAGCATCTGTGGAGTGAGAAATAGGCTTAACGTGTTGAGTCCATACGCGGAGTCAAAACATCAACTCTGTTACTCTCTCCACAGATACTGCCAGACCTGCTGAATTTTTTCCAGAATTTTCTGATTTTATTTTGGATTTCTAGCAACCACAGCATTTTGCTTTTTATTTTAAATTGGTTGTTAGTATAATTCTTAGCACACTCAGCATTGATCAGTAAGTGCCGTCTAATTGCGAATCATATCTAACGTTGGGCATCATATTCCGAGCCTTGCGAAAGTTGGCCTTTCTGCCTCTGACCTGAGTGCCAGATGAAAAACTTTGAAGCATGTCTCTTTTTCAGTAAACCCCTGATCTCTGAAGAATTATGTGGGAAGGGTTAAAGGGCTAAACAAGCTACTCAAGGTTCTCAGTGACATATGTTTATTCAGATTCAAGGCCAACTTAACTCATTCTAGTGTGACACAGAATTTGTTATAAACATTGCACTCTCCCAATCCGTATTTCAGGGCATCATTACATAGAATTGGAGACTCACTTTGACGTCTTTAATGCTTTATTTATAGTATCAACTGTGGCCCAATGGGTAGCACTCTTGCCTCGGAGTCAGCGGTCTCTGGAGAGAGACTTGAGCCCATAATCTAGGCTGACACTCCTACTGGTATACTGAGGGAGTGCTGCACTATTGGAGGTGCTGTCTCTTGGACATTTCGTTCTCTTTCATTGGATGTGGGCGCCACTGGCAAAGCCAACATTTGTTGCCCATCCCTATTTGCCCTTGAGAAGATGGTGGTGAGCTGTCTACTTAAACTGTTGCAATTCATCCATTTTGGGTTCACCCACAGTGCTGTTAGGGAGGGAGTTCCAGGATTTTAACCCAGCAACAGTGAAGGAACAGCGATATGTTTCCAAGTCAGGATCTTGTGTGACTTGGAGGGGGACTTGCAGGTGGTGGTGTTCCCATGCGCCTACCACCCTCGCCCTTCTAGGTGGTGGAGGTTATGGGTTTGGAAGGTGCTGCCAAAGGAGCCTTGATGAATTGCTGCAGTGCATCTTGTAAATGGTACACACACTGCTGCCACTGTGCAACACCGGTGGAGAGAGTGAATGTTTAAGGTGGTGGATGGGGTGCTATTCAAGCAGACTACTTTGTCCTGGATGGTGTTGAGCTTCATGAGTGCTGTTGGAGCTTCTCGAGTGTTGTTGTATACCATGAAAGGAATGATCTAAAATGTCTTCCATTATCAAAAAAAAAGCAATAGCCACAAGTTTTTGTGAGCAGTCCCTCTCTCTCTAGTGTCAGGTGTACCTTGGTGGGTAGCACTCTCACATCTGAGTCAAAAAGGGATGAATCCAAGCTACTGTCAGAGACTTAAGCATAGAAACCCAGGCTGGCACTCCCTGCTAATTGTATATTAGTTGTATGTATGTGGTGGGCATTAACTGGGGCTTCACTTGGGCTCCTATAAATAGGAACAAACTGAAACTGTGGTTGTTGGGCTAGGGGCTGGTTCATCTTTGTGATATGTATCACTGTAAGTAAATACTTAAAACTGTGTAAAGGTTGGGTCCAGTTCTATCCTTCACCACCAGGATTTCAGGAATATGATGTCTCAGTGCAGTACCAAGGGACTGCAATACTGTTGTAATCAACAGAGGGAGTGCAACACGGTTCTACTCAACAGAAGGAGGGCAACACTGTTGTAACCAACAGGGGGACTGCAACGGTGTTCCACTCAACTGAGGGAGTGTAACGTTATTGTACACAGCCGAGGGACTGCAACAATGCTGTACTCAAATGAGGGAGTGCAACACTGTTGTACTCAATGGAGGGACTGCGACACTGTTGTACTCAATGGAGGGACTGCAACACTTTTGTGTTCAACTGAGGGAGTGCAGCACTGTTGTACTCAACTGAGGCACTGCAACTCTGTTATAGGTGCTCTGTTTGCCCTCTCAGGTGGATTCAATGATCCTATGGTACTAGAACAAAGAAGAGCAGGAGATTTCTCCCTCAACCAGCACCATTAAAAAACATAGTGTCTTGTCATTATCACATTGCTGCTTGTGGGAGCTTGCTGTGCACAAATTAACTGCCATTTCCCTACATTAGAACAGTGATAACACATTGAAAGTATTTCATTGGCTGCAAAAGGGTTTCAGGATGTCTTAAGGTTGTGAAAGGCACTAGAGAAATGCAAGTTCTTTCTCTATACACTTACCTAGCATTTTCACTGTTTGCTTGTTGTTCTTCTCTCTGCTACTGATGCTGGGCCTGATACTCTCCCTCCTCCGTCGCCACAGTTTTCTCCCAATTAAGCTGTAAAGTATTGACAGGCAGAAGACAGGCAGGAAGAAGAAGATGCTGGATACCCACACCATGATGTTCAGATAGCCTGACTTGACTGCATACTCTGTGGCCTTGCACTCATTGGTCAGTAGGGGGTCGGTTCCATTCATGTGCTCGACCCCAACCAGGACAAAGATGGGTCCAGCACAGACAATCGCCACTGACCACAGGAAAAAGATGAGTCCTTTGACCCTGCCCTTGGTGATGACCACTTTGGCTTTGAGCGGGAAGCAAATGGCAAAGTATCTCTCCACGCTCAGGGCAGTGATGTTGAGAATTGTGGAGTAAGTGCAGCTCTCACTAACAAATTGGAACAGCTTACAGAGCAGCCCCCCAAAGTTCCAGGGCCGGTACTGCCAAATCCTGTACAAATCCAAGGGCATACAGACAAAAATGAAGAGGTCTGAGAAGGCCATGCTAGACAGGTAGAAGTTAGTGGTGGTTCTCATGTCTTTGAACTTTAGCACGATCAGGATAGTCATGGCATTCCCACTGATGCCAACCAATGCCAAGAGAACGCAGGTCACAGTGATACCAGTCAAGATGGGAATTGGGAAGAGATTGACAGGATATTCAGAGTAATCTTCGGAATGGCCCATGTTGTAACGGCTGCAGTTCTGGGTACAGTTCAAGCCGCTGGAGTGGTTGGACATGCTGGGTCACTCAGCTTTGGCCGTGAAAGTTGTGAGGAATTCTGGCAGTAGAGTCAGGCTCCCAGTGGTGATGGTGGTGATGGCTGGGGGAGTCTCTCACCATCCCAGCACCAAAGGGCAAACTGGACCGTGGAGGAGACTCAACAGGGAAAGTGGGTGGATCTCCCAAACCCCGGAGCTGGAAAATTCCCCTGGTCACAATCCATCTACAAAGGATAAGAGAGAGAAGGTTAACATTAGCAGCCAGTGCTGTGCAAATCCAGCCTGGGACCTGGTCTCGGCATCAGATATCATTGTCTCTCCATCATTTTCTTTTTTCTCTACAGCTTCCAATCCCTTTCTGCCTCTGCCTCCATCTCTTTCTGTCTCTCTCGCTCTAACTGTCCCGATTATTCAATCTGTCCATCTTCACCTCTCCGTATCTCCCTTTCTCTTGTACCTTATCCTTTGTTCTCCAAATCGTTTTCCTCTTTCTCAACTTTCCTGTTGAACAATTGTACTTTAGGCTCCCATTCCTCCCTCCACCCGCTCCCTGTCCCTGTCCCGGACCCGGACCCGAGTCCCGGACAGAGAGTCTCTGTCTGGTATGGGGAGTTCGATTCCTGCCCGGGATTTGGACCGGGCTGGAGCAGGTAGGAAATCCCTTCAGATCCCAGAGCAACTTTTTAATCACTGAACAACTGATCCTGAAATGAACAGAAAAGTCCAGCGTCAGAGTTGGTTATATTCCCAGAGACAAGGAGGAAGATCGAGAGAGAGAGAGGGAGAGAGAGAGAAAGAGGGAGAGGCACCTAGAACGATAAAAGTTCAGGGCAGAGAGACAAAGCAAATGGTATAGACAGGCTAACAGAGACAGAGAGGCTGAGACAGCGAGGCAGACGGTGAGAGAGGCTGAGACAGTCAGGCAGGAAGAGAGGCTGACATTGGGAGAGAGACAGAGTTACTGCAAAACCCAAAATCTGAAATAAACAAACTAAAGCATTGAGCAACCATAATAAAACTTAACAAAGATAATCAAACAGCAACAGATTCATTGTAATATCAACAATAGTAAGTGGTCATTCATCGTATGGTGAAATTACTGATAATAGTTCAAATTAAACATTGACAAAGTAACGAGCAGCAGTGATCATTAAATGGTAAATCCCTCGGACTATCTGAGGTACCATCCGTGATTAAATGAGTTCGTGTTCTATAAACTGCAAAATGGTCCTTACCTTTTATCGTGATTTTCACTGGCTGTTTGCAATAGTTGGTCCACTTTTCTGCGTTGACTGTGAATGTGAACAGGAATCCATTGAAACGCCAAACAAGCGGCTGTTTTGTGTGAAATTGTCACATGTGCGAATATCGCTGGAGTATAAGGTACAGATCTCAGTCTCACAGCATCCCCCTTAATCGACAAACATAGAGCAGCAGCCCTGCTACAACCTACCAGGGAGATAGCAGTTCCTGACTGATAGGCTCCCCTGCTAACTCACACAATTATAGAGAGAGAGAGGAAATGCAGAGTGTGAAGGTTAGTGTGTACAGTGTCTGATTATAAATCCTGGGTAGCAGGTTGGAGTAAGGCACAGCCTGGGGAGGGAAACAAGCTGTTCAATAGAATTCTCTTCATTGAAGACAGTTACAAATGGAGAATAACCAGGCATTGACAGATTAATTCTACTGGGTCTTAAAAAGAATGGGCCTAAAAGGCGTAAGGTTACTGCAGACGCCAACCCTAATCCCATTGTTAGGTTTCCCAGTCTTAAATAAAAGCAAAATACTGTGGATGCTGGAAATCTGAAATAATAACAGCAAGTGCCGGAAATACTCAGCAGGTCTGGCAGTATCTGTGGAGAGAGAAACAGGGTTAACATTTCCAGTCATTTAAGACCCCCAGACAGGCTTTGCAAAAGAAGTATACTGACACTCCCAATGCCAGTATTGAGGGGGTGCTGCACTGTTGGAGGTGCCGTCTTTCTGAAGAAACGTTAAACGGGCAGGCATAAAAGATGCCACAATCACTATTTCAAAGCAGCTCAGGGGAGTTCTCCCCATTGTGATGGCTAATATTTATCCCTCGGTCAATATGAATTAAAAACAGATTGTCTGATCATTATCACATTGCTGTGTGTGGGATCTTGCTGTGTGCAAATTGGTTGCCACTTTTGCTACATCACCACAGTGACTGCACTTCGGAAATATGTCAGTCTGCAGCAGACTTTGGAATATCCTGAGTTGGTGAAAAGTGCTATAGAAATGCAGGGTATTAATATTGTACTAAACATACAGAGAACAGCTGGTTCTAAATGATAACAGAGCCAACTGCTCTGCACAGAAACGTGTAAACACCTTATTGAAGAACAAAATGAAAATTTACAGAGTGAACCTGCAGTGACCTCCCAGCTTCTATCCACATTGATCAGCATTTCCTTTACTGCCAGACTCAGAAGTGAATCTCTAAGATCTTCAGAGCTGGGGGTAGGAATGCATGCAAATGCCGGCATCCGTGAGATTGAGTTAGTCCTCCAGACAGAGGCAGGTTGCAAATAAAGCCATTTTAATTCAATCAGACACTTTCCTGAGTTTCTTGAAATCAGGAATTCAGTCCCTGACTATGATTGAAGCAGATGGGCTGCTTTGTACAACAACAACTCACATTCAGATACAACAACAACTCACATTCATATACAACAACTCACATTCATATACAACAACAACTCACATTCAGATACAACAACAACTCACATTCATGTACAACAACAACTCACATTCAGATACAACAACAACTCACATTCATATACAACAACTCACATTCATATACAACAACAACTCACATTCAGATACAACAACAACTCACATTCATGTACAACAACAACTCACATTCAGATACAACAACAACTCACATTCAGATACAACAACTCACATTCATGTACAACAACAACTCACATTCATATACAACAACAACTCACATTCATGTACAACAACAACTCACATTCATATACAACAACAACTCACATTCATATACAACAACAACTCACATTCATATACAACTCACATTCATATACAACAACTCACATTCATATACAACAACAACTCACATTCATATACAACAACTCACATTCATATACAACAACTCACATTCATATACAACTCACATTCATATACAACAACAACTCACATTCATAAACAACAACAACTCACATTCATAAACAACAACAACTCACATTCATATACAACTCACATTCATGTACAACAACAACTGGCATTCATGTACGGCAACAACTGGCATTCATGTACAATAACAACTCACATTCATATACAACAACAACTCACATTCATATACAACAACAACTCATTCATATACAACAACTCACATTCATATACAACAATAACTCACATTCATATACAACAACAACTCACATTCATATACAACAACAACTCACATTCATATACAACAACAACTTACATTCATATACAACAACAACTCACATTCATATACAACTCACATTCATATACAACAACAATGGCATTCATGTACAACAACAACTGGCATTCATGTACAATAACAACTCACATTCATATGCAACAACAACTCACATTCATATACAACAACTCACATTCATATACAACAACAACTCACATTCATATACAACAACTCACATTCATATACAACAACAACTCACATTCATAAACAACAACAACTCACATTCATATACAGCTCACATTCATGTACAATGACAACTCACATTCATATACAACAACTCATTCAGATACAACAACTCACATTCATATACAACAACACCTCACATTCAAATATAACAACTCACATTTAAATACAACAACAACTCATTTAAACATTTAAATACGACAACTTACATTTAAATAGAACAAAAATGTGCATTGATGTACAACAACAACTTGCATTTCAATATGGTAATTTGATTTTACCTACAACAACTTGTATCAATAGACAATCAGATCTTGGGGTTTTTAAAGCAGCTTTAATGCAGTAACACATCCCAATGCATTTCGCAGGAATACAATCAGACAAGAAAAAAGACCAACATATGGGCAAGTCATGAAAGGCTTCTGGAAAGAGGTAGGCATTAAGGAGCATCTTCAAGGAAGAGAGAAGGGTAGAGAGGCAGAGAGGTTTAGGGAGGGAATTGCAGAGCTTTAGGGCCCTGGCAGCTGAAGGCACGGCTTCCAGTGTTTGTGTGAAGCAAGTAAGGATGCAAAAGGCCAGAATGAGTGGAGTACAGAGATGTTGGAGGGTCCGGGACTGGAGGAGGTTACAGAGCTGGGAGCAGGTCACACCATGGAGGGATTTGAAAACAAGGATGAGAAGTTGAAATTTGATGTTCTGTAACCTTTGCTGTACCTGTCCTGGAATGTTTGATGGGAAAGTATAGAGAGAGATTTACAGCATATCTAATTTGTGCTGTGTCTGCCTTGGGAGTGTTTGATGAGGACAGTGAAGAGGGAACTTTACTAACTATCTAATCCCATGCTGTACCTGCCCTGGGAGTGTTTGATGGGAACAGTATAGAGGGAGCTTTACTCTGTATCACAGGATGAGGGGGCTCCACAAATACCCCCATCCCAATGATGAGGGAGCCCAGCACATCAGTGCAAAAGATAAGGCTGAAGCATTAGCACCAATCTTCAGCCAGAAGTGCTGAGTGAATGATCCAGCTCCACCTCCTCCGGAGGTCCCCAGCATCACACGTGCCAGTCTTCAGCCAATTCAGTTCTCTCCATGTGATATCAAGAAATCTAGATACTGGATACTGCAAAGGCTATGGGCCCTGACAATATTCCGGCAATAGTACTGAAAACTTGTGCTCCAGAAATTACCGTGCCCCTAGCCGAGCTGTTCCAGTACAGCTACAACTCTGGCATCTCCCCAGCTTTGTGCAAAATTGCCCATGTGTGTCCTGTACACAAAAAGTAGTACAAATCAACCCGCCCAATTACCGCCCCATCAGTCTACTCTTTACCATCAGTAAAGTGATGAAAGGGATCATCAACAGTACTATCAAGTGGCGCTTGCTTAGCAATAACCTGCTCACTGACGCTCAGTTTGGGTTCCGCCAGGGCCACTCAGCTCCTGACCTCATTACAGCCTTGGTTCAAACATAGAGAAAAGAGCTGAACTCTCAAGATGAGGTCAGAGTGACTGCTCTTGACATCAAGGCAGCATTTGACTGAGTGTGGCATCAAGGAGCCCTAGCAAAACAGGAGCCCATGGGAATCAGGGGGAAAACTCTCCGCCGGTTGGAGTCATACCTAGCACAAAGGAAGATGGTTGTGGTTGTTGGAGGTCAGTCATCTCAGCTCCAGGACATCACTGCAGGAGTTCCTCAGGGTAGTGTCCTTGTCCCAACCATCTTCAGCTGCTTCATCAATGACCTTCCTTCCATCATAAGGTCAGAGGTGGGGATGTTCGCTGATGATTGCACAATGTTCAGCACCATTAACAACTCCTCAGATACTGAAGCAGTCCATGTCCAAATACAGCAAGACCTCGACAATATCCAGGCTTGGGCTGACAAGTGGCAAGTAACATTTAGGCCACACAAGTGTCAGGCAATGACCATCTCCAACAAGAGAAAATCTAACCATTGCCCCTTTGACATTCAATGGCATTACTATCACTGAAACCCCCACTATCAACATCCTGGGGGTTACCATTGACCAGAAACTGAACTGGACCAGCCATATAAATACTGTGGCTACAAGAGCAGGTCAGAGGCTGGGAATCCTGCGGTGAGTAACTCACCTCCTGACTCCCCAAAGCCTGTCCACCACCTACAAGGCACAAGTCAGGAGTGTGATGGAATACTCGCCACTTGCCTGGACGAGTGCAGCTCCAACAACACTCAAGAGGCTTGACACCATCCAGGACAAAGCAACCCATTTGATTGGCACCACATCCATAAACAATCACTCCCTCCACCACCAAGGCACAGTAGCAGCAGTGTGTACCATCTACAAGATGCACTGCAGGAAATCACCTTAGGCTCCTTAGACAGCACCCTCCAAACCAACAACCGCTACCATCTAGAAAGACAAGGGCAGCAGATAGTTGGGAACACCACCACCTGGAAGCTCCCCTCCAAGTCACTCACCATCGTCTTTTCGCCGTTCCTTCACTGTCACTGGGTCAAAATTCTGGAACTCTTTCCCTAACAGCACTGTGGGTGTACCTACACCACATGGACTACAGCGGTTCATGAAGGCAGCTCACCACCACCTTCTCAAGGGCAATTAGAGATCAGCAATACATGCTGCCCCAGCCAATGAAACCCACATGAATTTTTTAAAAGTCCAATTCTGTCCTGGGAGTGTTTGATGGGGACAGTGTAGAGGGAGCTTTACTCTGTATCTAACCCCATGCTGTACCTGTCCTGGGAGTGTTTGATGGGGACAGTGTAGAGGGAGCTTTACTCTGTATCTAACCCCGTGCTGTACCTGTCCTGGGAGTGTTTGATGGGGACAGTGTTGAGGGAGCTTTACTCTGTATCTAACACCGTGCTGTACCTGTCCTGGGAGTGTTTGATGGGGACAGTGTAGAGGAAGCTTTACTCTGTATCTAACCCTGTGCTGTACCTGTCCTGGGAGCGTTTGATGGGGACAGTGTAGAGGGAGCTTTACTCTGTATCTAACCCCGTGCTGTACCTGTCCTGTGAGTGTTTGATGGGGACAGTGTAGAGGGAGCTTTACTCTGTATCTAACCCCGTGCTGTAACTGTCCTGGGAGCGTTTGGTGCGGAGAGTGTAGAGGGAGCTTTACTCTGTGTCTAACCCCGTGCTGTACCTGTCCTGGGAGTGTTTGATGGGGACAGTGTTGAGGGAGCTTCACTCTGTATCTAACCCCGTGCTGTACCTGTCCTGTGAGTGTTTGATGGGGACAGTGTAGAGGGAGCTTTACTCTGTATCTAACCCTGTGCTGTACCTGTCCTGTGAGTGTTTGATGGGGACAGTGTAGAGGGAGCTTTACTCTGTATCTATCCCCGTGCTGTACCTGTCCTGGGAGTGTTTGATGGGGACGGTGTAGAGGGAGCTTTACTCTGTATCTAACCCTGTGCTGTACCTGTCCTGGGAGTGTTTGATGGGGACAGTGTAGATGGAGCTTTACTCTGTATCTAACCCTGTGCTGTACCTGTCCTGGGAGTGTTTGATGGGGACAGTGTAGAGGGAGCTTTACTCTGTATCTAACCCCGTGCTGTACCTGTCCTGGGAGTGTTTGGTGGGGACAGTGTAGAGGGAGCTTTACTCTGTATCTAACCCTGTGCTGTACCTGTCCTGGGAGTGTTTGATGGGGACAATGTAGAGGGAGCTTTACTCTGTATCTAACCCTGTGCTGTACCTGTCCTGGGAGTGTTTGATGGGGACAGTGTAGAGGGAGCTTTACTCTGTATCTAACCCCGAGCTGTACCTGTCCTGGGGGTGTTTGATGGGGACGGTGTAGAGGGAGCTTTACTCTGTATCTAACCCCGTGCTGTACCTGTCCTGGGAGTGTTTGATGGGGACAGTGTAGAGGGAGCTTTACCCTGTATTTTGTTACAATTGGTCCTCAGGCAAGGTTTCCCCAAATTGTTATGTTCCCGGGTGAAGAGGAATGAACTGTCTCCCCTTCTTTATACAACCCCCTCAGTTGGTCGCACCAAGGTTACTTTAAAAGGGATCCCTTCACTCGTGGATACTTTGTCCCATTCCAAATACATTTATGTTTTTAGAAGGAGCCACTTTCACCAGACTTTCTTGAGTCAAAGAAAGAGTAAGTTTATTAGTTACTAAATGAGAAAAATAATAATAAATATGCGGTACACATACACAGATTAGAAATGAACAATTGAGTTAAAAAATAAAAGCTAATAAGATATACGTCTTTTGCTTGTCGATGAGGAGTATATGGTGAAATCTTGTTGCTGTTAAGTTGGGTGATTCCGGTACAGCCGACTTTGGCAGTTGAGCAGTTAGTTTGGAGATTCTCGGATCTGCAGGTTAGCTGAATAGAGTTATCCTGTTTCCTTTCCAACTGTGGCTTTGCTGACTTGTGACTTGTTCCCTGCAATCAGAGCGAGATAGGGGACTTTTTTACCTGCAAACACAGGGAGGCCTAGTTGATGTTCTTCAGCTGTGACCTTTACAGCACATAGAAGCACAGCATGCTTGGAACACCAAAACTAGCACACACAACGAGGGTTGCAGGTGCCTTTTAACCCCTTTTCTTGTGTATTCCTGGAGGGGAAAAAGCAAACATGTCTTTCACCCAGATCTGCTTTCTTTCAACTCACATCATGTCCACAGTCTGGGACACAACCCACAGGAGATGGTTCCTGCTCAGATGGTAATCAGCCTTCATTATCTCCGCAACCACAGGAGATTAGAGTTCAGCCTTTTGCATTGTATCTCTCCCTTTCCAGTGTCTCTGTGTCAAGTAGGCCTTGACATCTTTTAGGTCAATATTCTGTTCTGTCTGGACTAGTTGTTCAAGTGTAATCCACATAAGAATTTTTCAGCAAGTAGTTACTTCACCGTCTCAGTCACATTTTGCTTGTACATCCTTTATTTTAAAAACACGTCTTACTTCAAAGTTCAATATGTCCATAAGTAACTTAGGACCATGATCTGTGGTCATGACAATCTAACCCCATGCTGTACCTGTCCTGGGAGTGTTTGATGGGGACAGCGTAGAGGGAGCTTTACCCTGTATCTAACCCCGTGCTTTACCTGTCCTGGGAGTGTTTGATGGGGACGGTGTAGAGGGAGCTTTACTCTGTATCTAACCACGTGCTGTACCTGCCCTGGGAGTGTTTGATGGGACAGTGTAGAGGGAGCTTTACTCTGTATCTAACCCCGTGCTGTACCTGCCTGGGTGTGTTTGATGGGGACAGTGTAGAGGGAGCTTTACTCTGTATCTAACCCCATGCTGTAACTGTCCTGGGAGTGTTTGATAGGGACAGTGTAGAGGGAGCTTTACTCTGTATCTAACCCCATGCTGTACCTGTCTTGGCTGTATTTGAATGGGACAGTGTAGAGGGAGCTTTACTCTGTATCTAACCCTGTGTTGTACCTGTCCTGGGAGTGTTTGATGGGGACAGTGTAGAGGGAGCTTCACTCTGTATCTAACCCCGTGCTGTACCTGCCTGGGTGTGTTTGATGGGGACAGTGTAGAGGGAGCTTTACTCTGTATCTAACCCCATGCTGTAACTGTCCTGGGAGTGTTTGATAGGGACAGTGTAGAGGGAGCTTTACTCTGTATCTAACCCCATGCTGTACCTGTCTTGGCTGTATTTGAATGGGACAGTGTAGAGGGAGCTTTACCCTGTATCTAACCCCATGCTGTACCTGTCCTGGGAGTGTTTGATGGGGACGGTGCAGAAGGAGCTTTACTCTGTATCTAACCTCATGCTGTACCTGTCCTGGGAGTGTTTGATGGGGACAGTGTAGAGGGAGCTTCACTCTGTATCTAACCCCGTGCTGTACCTGTCCTGGGAGTGTTTGATGGGGACAGTGTAGAGGGAGCTTTACTCTGTATCTAACCCTGTGTTGTACCTGTCCTGGGAGTGTTTGATGGGGACAGTGTAGAGGGAGCTTTACTCTGTATCTAACCCCGTGCTGTACCTGTCCTGGGAGTGTTTGATGGGGACAGTGTAGAGGGAGCTTTACTCTGTATCTAACCCCGTGCTGTACCTGTCCTGGGAGTGTTTGATGGGGACAGTGTAGAGGGAGCTTTACTCTGTACCTAACCCTGTATTATACCAAACACTTACATCTCAGACACAAGTAAGTGCCGCTTTCTAATATATAAGTGGGGTGTGTTTGCCCACTAAGCATTTTGTCAGCCTCTCTGGGTGAGATTTGCAGTCAATATCTTTACATATGCAGCTGTGATTGGTGGATAGAGATAATGATTGGCTCAGGCTGATATCATGTAGAACCATCCAGTGAAACTTCTTTATACAAAGGACAGGGGAAATCTGGAATTTATCCCCCAAAAGGCTCTGGATGCTCGGGGTCAACCGGAACTTTCAAGACTGAGATTGATAGATTACTGTTGGGCAGAGATAGGGAGCAAAGGCTGATAAATGGAGTCGAGGGCAGATCAGTCATGATCTAAGCTAATGACAGAACAAGCTCAAAGGGCTGAATGGCCTCCACTTGTTCTTAGTATTCTTATGTAGGAAATCAAATGATATGTAAAGTTCTTTAGTGGAGAACAGGAGTTGGTTCAATGTCTTAATATGTTATTGTTTTGGACAATAGAGCTCGCATTTAATTGGCACAGGCAGTAGCTCAGCAAGTCCCCCTCCCAGCCACTCACTAACCTGACTTGGAAATATATCGCTGTTCCCTCACTGTCGCTGGGTCAAACCCCAGAACTCCCTCCCTAACAGCACTGTGGATGTACCTACACCACAGGGACTGCAGCGGCTCAAGAAGGCAGCTCACCCACCACCTTCTCAAGGGGCAATTAGGGATGGGCAATAAATGCTGGCCCAGCCAGCGAAGCCCACATCCCATAAATTAATAAAAAAAGAATTACGATGAGGGAGGGGAGGGGGAGGCTCTGACACTCCCTCTGTGGAGCAGAGACATCAGGGTGAAGTTAGGGGGAAAGGCAGGAGGGGGAGGAGAGGGGCACCAGAGCCAGGGTAAGGCAATAGCAGAAGGATTTTTGCATCTCTGCTTGTCCTGGCCTCAGCAGCTTTCCTTGACAGCCTAACCATAGCAACAACATCTTACTAACAATTTACTTATACCTTACCTGCCCTTTGCCCTGCGTGTTACCTGCATCTTACCCGCAATGTGGTCACTGATTCATTAGGTTCCAGTGAGTGGATTTTACTACCCTCACCACTGAGGAAAGCTCTAACTTCCACCAGGACCTGTGTATATCTTAGGACTCTCATTTGCCTATATCAAGTGGGATGGCACCAGTCTGGGGCAGGCCAGCTGCTCACTGGTTACCCTACCCTTTTCAGGAGTAGCAGTGGAATGGTAAGTGATGCCTCAGTGGGAACGGGACCGATGCCAGGGCTGCATTGCTACATTTCTACAAGCTATCGTCACATTCACGCCTGGCCCCATGGGATTTCAACCCCTCCTCCAAGTGTGTGACGAGCTGGGCGAGAGCCGTCATGTAACCACTGGCACAGCCCAACGTCCGGGGAACCTGGTAAAAGGCACAAGCGGGTCGAGCTGAGACCTCCCCGCCAGCACGAGCGCTTCTCCGGGCAGGTGAAGAGCCAGCACCAACCATGGAAATGATGGGCTGAATGGCCACTCAGCGCTGTGAACTCTCAGGGGGGTTGAAAACAGCCTATGGGTAGCAGCACAAATAGGGCCACAGTGAATCAGCGGCGGTTCTACACTCTGCCCAACTTCACTGGAAGGAGATCAGGCAGAGTGTAAAATCACCCCCTTCACTAATCGTCTAGTTTACTCCACTGGCCCAAAACTGATCTCACCCTCCCCCCACCCCCAAACCCCCACCCTTATGTCAGAAAGCTTTCAACCAAGCAACGGGGGACATCCCAGTTAATCTCCTGATGTTCACCCATTTTCTTAATCGCACAGAAGCAAGAATGCCGGCTGATTGGCCGGCTGGTGGTGGCTCCATGGGCAGCATTTGTTTGTCCTGCTGTGTTCGAAGGTGGTGGTTTCCAATCCCATTCCGCAGAATGAAGTACAAAAGCTATGCAGAACCCTCCTGAGGGAACAACGTCCATTGGGTGGGATGTCAAAACCAATGCCCACCTGCCCTCTCAGGTGGGTGTTTGACCACGTAGCCCCGATTGGAAGAAGGGCAGGGGTGTTCTCCCCCAGCGCTCTGGGTCAATATTTATTCCTCAACCAACATGATTTGGGGAAAACAAGACAAATTATCCTGCTGTGCTTCACATTGCTGTTTGAGGGAACTTGCTACACACAAATTGGTTGTTGTGTTTCTGACATTACAACAGTTCCCTCCCCCCCCCAACCCCCACCCCAAGTGTCCTGGGGCAGATAGTTATCCCTCAACAAACATCGTTAAAAAGACAGATCTTAGGAACGTAAGGAATGCAGGAATAAGCTGCGGGAATGGTCTCCGAGCCCACACCAGTATACAACAAGATCATGGCTGATCTTCGACCTCAACCCCATGTCCCAGTCCGATCGCCACATCCTCTCGTTCCCAAAGCTCATTCAGCCTTGGCCTTGAGCTTGAAGTGAATGCTCTGGTCATTATCACGTGGCTGTTTGTGGGATCTTGCCATGTGCAAATTGGCTGCCGTGTTTCCCCCCCTTAGAACAATGAATACACTTCAGAAAGTTGTGTACAAGTGACTGTAAAGCTTTTGGAGCCTCCCGACGTTGTGAAGGGTGCTATAGAAATGCAGGTCTTTCTTGATAATGGTGTTGGGAAAAGTTTTTTTTTTAAGAGGTCCAATTTTGGATGAACACTTCAGTGCCAATTTGATTTAAGAGAGAGGGTGGAGTTAGTTTCGGGAGGGAGCACAAAGTGGGATAATGGTTAACCAGTGACTGGTTTTGTGCTCGATTCCCTTTCCACTCAGGTCAGGAGACAAGCGAAGCAGGTGTGAAATAAACCAATCCACCAATAGGTTATTCCTCAATCTGCCCAAGGACTGATTCCGCCCCCCCTCTATTCCATTAGAAATGGGCCCCTAATCACATGGGATATTCAACCTGCAGGAGGAAAGAAATCAGAGCAAATAAAGAACAGTCTGGTCAAGAACATCAGCTGCTCTGTGGTAGGGAAATATTTAATATATGATCGCTGATTTTCCACTGGCCTGCAGCTTTTCAAAAAATATTCCTTTGGTGGGTTCGTTTCAGGTTTCTCACGAGTTTGGCTTCCGAGAAAATCGTTGCACAAGAATGTTAGACTGTTTCTGGTTTTACACTGCCCCTCAGTGGCAGCTCTGTAAAACTGTCCACCTGTGTGTGTGTGTGTGTGTGTGTGTGTGTGTGATGGTATGTGTGTGTGTGTGTGGTGGTGTGTGTGTGTGTGTGTGTGTGAGTGGTGGAGTGTGTGTGTGTGTGTGGTGGTGTGTGTGGATGTGTGTG